>NW_024423564.1:11310004-11331950 GCF_017311325.1 Ursus maritimus
CACACACACACACACACACACACACACACACACACACACACACACACCCCTACACCCGACCTCCCACTTCACCTCCAGCTCCTTCTCCCTCTCAAATATCTGATGTCCATAATTGTAACCGTTTCCCTGTAAACTTAATTAAAAGATTTAACTGTAAAAAGATCGTTGATGTTCAATAGGCTTGCCAGCAGCTTACTGTTCAAAAATCAGCAACTGAAAGCAAACAACGTTTGCACATCTCATTGGCTGATGACCGGCCCCCTAGCGCGCGCCTGTGAGCTGGCGAGGAGCGAAAAAGAGACCTCCCCGCATGGGAGCGACCTCGACCTTCCAGCCCTGAAGATTGTCCCAGGTTCTCAATCCCAAGGAGAAAGTTCGGCTCTCTCGTCCTGGGGGCCATGGCCATCGATGCCTCATGGCTTCGTCTTAGGCAGAAAGGGGGCGCTTAGGGAGGGTGCGAAGCTGGACTTGGGGCAGCTCACGTTGCTCCTGCAATTCGATGTCGCCAGGAGCTCTGAGGGGCCCCGACAGCCGTCGTTTGGTCAGCTACCAACAGCTTTTCAGCGTCCACCTCCCAACCCTCGTCAAAAGACAGGAGATGCTCCATCACGTGTCTCCCAGGGCTCCGTCCAGGCTCAGGCTGGAATAGACCAAGCTGGGTCTGGGAATCCATGTGCATACAAAGCTGAAGAGAAACAACCGTGTACCAGAGTGAAAGGGAGACCAACGTCCCAAACCTGCTGCAAGCCCAAGGGCCCATCCTAGCAGCCTGTCCCTCCTAGGCAGTGCGGCCTCCCCTCTTGGCCACCAGTTCCTAGGTATCTGGTCCCCTGCAGTTGCCACAGAACATCTCCAAACCCATCCTCTAGCCTTTCCTTGCAATTAGCCAAATTTTGAATGCTGGCCCCTTAAAGCACCAGTAACCAAAAGTACCAATGAGTGCTTCGTAAATCTATGCTTTTGTACGAATACTGCCAAGGAGGGGACTCCAGTGGTGGGGTTCTAGGCCCTGGGGAGGGCAGAAAGTCGGGATGCTGGGCTCTCAAACAGCTCAGAGGCAGTCACCTGTCTTGTGCATGGGCGGGGTGCAGGCACTCCCTCCTCCAGTTGTGGGAGAGAAAAAAAGGCAAGCATCCATTAGGGAATGGAGAGAGATCTCAGAGCTTGAAAATATCCCCACTTCCTCCCTCCTCTCTCTGCACCCCCCAGGCAACCACTGCTTTTAGCTCAAGGCCTTATTACTTCTTTTATGGATGATGGCCAAGCTATTAACTGGTGTCTCTGTCTGTGTACTCACGCCAGCATCTGGCCTGACCAGCCTGTCTCTAACGTGGCAACCCGCCTCTGCCCTGGCCTAGGCCCTTTCTCCGTTGTCTTGAGACAAAACTCAGACTACACGGCGGCCAGCTTCTTTCTAAGCTCACCCATGGTCCATTTTCAGCCTTGTCTCTCACGGTCTCTCCTTGCCACAGCTAGCTACTTCCTTGAACTTGTCTCAAGCCTTCCTCCTTTGCAATTGCTTTCCCCTTGGCCTTTGTAGACATGACAGACAGACAAAGACAGACAGACAGACACACATAAACACACACATACACACGCACACAGACATTTTACCTGATTCCCCCTCACCTTTAAAGACTTGGTCCTCAGGGCACTGGAGGAGATAATGCTAAGTGAAATAAGTCAAGCAGAGAAAGACAATTATCATATGATTTCTCTCATCTATGGAACATAAGAACTAGGAAGATCGGTAGGGGAAGAAAGGGATAAAGAAAGGGGAGTAATCAGAAGGGGGAATGATGCATGAGAGACTGTGGACTCTGAGAAACAAACTGAGGGCTTCAGAGGGGAGGGGGATGGGGGAATGGGATAGACTGGTGATGGGTAGTAAGGAGGGCACGTATTGCATGGTGCACTGGGTGTTATATGCAACTAATGAATCATCGAACTTTATATCAGAAACCGGGGATGGGGGCGCCTGGGTGGCTCAGTCGTTGAGCGTCTGCCTTCGGCTCGGGACGTGATCCCGGCGTTATGGGATCGAGCCCCACATCGGGCTCCTCTGCTGGGAGCCTGCTTCCTCCTCTCCCACTCCCCCTGCTTGTGTTCCCTCTCTTGCTGGCTGTCTCTCTCTGTTAAAATAAATAAATAAAATCTTAAAAAAAAAAAAAAAAAGAAACCAGGGATGTACTGTATGGTGACTAACATAATATAATAAAAAAATCATTAAAAAAAAAAAAAGACTTGGTCGTCAGGATGCCTTCCCTGTGCTGGATTTAGTTTCTTTTCTAAATAGTTTCTACTATAGCACAGAGAACACACGTCTGTCATGACACTTATTACCCAGTTCATCCCTCAACCCCTCCTATCTTTTCTAAGCATTAACTGTAAAGTATTTGGACTCGGGGCCACTCAGTCCTGGAGGAGATGGCCAGAAGACAGTCCATGTGTGCCCCAAGAATATGACATTTAGGGGGCCTGGGTAGCTCAGTCATTCGGGCAATTGACTCGGTTTCAGCTCAGGTCATGATCTCATGGGCTGTGGGACCCAGCCCCGAGTAGGGCTCCTGCTCAGTGTGGAGTCTGCTTGGAGATTCTTTCCCTCTGCCCCTCCTCCTGCTCTCTCTCTCTCTAAAATAAATGAGTAAATCTAAAAAAAAAAAAAAAAAAAAAAAAAAAAAAAAAAAAAAAAAAAAAAAAAAAAAAAAAAAGAAAGAAAAAGAAAAAGAAAAAAGAATATGAGCTTTAGAGCTGAGCAGACATGGGTTCAAACCCTATTTGGCTTTTTTTCTCCTGTGTGATCTTTGGCAAATTTCTTAACCTCTCTGAGTTTTGATTCCTTGTCTATAAAATCAGAATAGTAATACCCACCGTATGGAATTGTTGTGAGGATTAAATGAGACAAGTCACATAAACAATGTCTGCCCCTCAATTCTCACTTAGCATGTGCTGTTTCTTGGTCCTGAGTTCCCAGCCAGTGCGACAGTTAATGAAGGCCATCAGACTTTTTTTCCTCTCCGAGCTTTTCCATCTGTACATTGCCATCAATAACACTTACCTCACAGGGTCTTGTGGAGATTAATTGATTCAAGGTGTGTGAAACCAGTTTATTGAATTAAAACACCGTGGTAGGAATCAAGCAGGAAACACCTTTTTTTTTTTTTTTTTAAAGCAGAGCGGGGCAGAAGAAGAGGGAGAGAGAGAACCCCAAGCAGGTTCCATGCCCGATGTGTGAGCCCGATGTGGGGAGGGGGGGCTTGATCTCACAACCCTCAGATCATGACCTGGGCTCAAATGAGGAGTTGGAGGCTTAACCGACTGAGCCACCCAGGCACCCCAAGTAGGAAACACTTTTCTTCTTCTTCTTTTTTTTAAAGATTTTATTTATTTGGGGGGCACCTGGGTGGCGCAGTCATTAAGCATCTGCCTTCAGCTCAGGGCGTGATCCCAGCGTTCTGGGATCGAGCCCCACATCAGGCTCCTCTGCTATGGGTCTGCTTCTTCCTCTCCCACTCCCCCTGCTTGTGTTCCCTCTCTTGCTGGCTGTCTCTCTCTGTCAAATAAATAAAATCTTTAAAAAAATAAATAAAGATTTTATTTATTTGAAAGCAAGCAAGAGAGAGCACAAGCATGGGGGAGGGGCAGAAGGAGAGGGAGAAGCAGACTCCCTGCTGAGCAGGGAGCCCGAAGTGGAGGCTCCATCCCAGGACTCTAGGATCACGAGCTTAGCCGAGGGCAGAAGCTTAATGGACTGAGCCACCCAGGTGCCCCAGAAATACTTTTATTCTTTATTATACCTTCACCTTTAACCTCAACATGTGGACTCATTTTTGTGGTTCTGGATGAAATCTTGGGCAACTTCTGTATATTTTTCTGGTTGCTTTCAGGTGGTAAATAGTCCTGGTCACTTTCATGAGTGAGAAAAGAGAAGAAAATAATTGGTTAACATTTACATTAATACATTCATATTAACGTAAGGAAGAAATACTTGTAAATACTACAGTCTTCGTTGCTATAACTGGTCATGTGGGCAAAGCTAGTGTTTTTAACTGATTCTCTACTATTCTTTCCATATTCTCTTTGCTTTCAGCGAACACCTCACCTAATACAGTCACTTAAAGATATCAATATTAACATATTTTAACCTAGGCAGATAAGTTATTTTCAAAACCAGAAGAGCCCAAAGTCGAGGATCTGGAAAGCAAAAATTTCCCTAGTGGGTCATCAGGAGTAACAATGAGAGTTGCCATTCCCATTTTAACGCCTTGGTTTTCAGATCCATGATCCTGACTATGGAAGAAACCAGCACTCTGTATTGGCCAATCCCTGGGGACATATGCAGCATTCTGAAGGACATTGCCCTGCCCCGTGTTGGCACTCAACTCGGGTTGTCACTGAGTGTCCAAAGGATCGTGCTACTGTCCCTTCAGGCCATTTAGGTGATCAGGCACATTGCAAGACCCGTGTATTCTATGATCATGAGCCAGTTACCATATTTCATTTGCTGCTAAGTGAGTTCTTTGGTCAGAAGCTATACAAAGTAGAATACCATGACAATAAATACGATATTCTGTAAGTCTCTGGATGGTGCTTTTGGCAGAAGCATGTGAGCAGGGAAGGAAAATTCATGTCCAGAGCAAGCGTCTACTTGTGGGAAGAAGCACCGCCCCTTCCATTATGGAAGTGTTCCAGTGTAACTGACCTGTCACCAAGCGGCTGGCTGCTCACCCTGGAAAATGGTGCCAACACCGAGGGCTCAGTGCTGGTCGCTGCTGTTGGCAGGTGGAGTGCTCAGCAGTGGCAGTAACCGTATCAGACGTGATGAATGGGAGCCCGTGTTGCTGAGCCATGCATAGATTCTATCGTTGCCACGCTGTGCACTTTGATCATGGGCCATTGGGCAAAGCCAGGGACGACTGGAGAATATGGGCGGGGAAAGAATATGGCATCTTGAGGTCTTGACTAGTACGATCTTCTTCCAGTGAGGTTGCACTTTGGGGAACGCTCATGTAAGATATGAATATTCTCACACTTTGTGTCACTTTAGAATGGTTCAACCACTTACCTCTTCCCCATCACCTTTTTTTTTTAAGATTTTATTTATTTGAGAGAGAGAGCGACAGAGAATGGGTGGGGGAGGGGCAGAGGGAGAGGGAGAAGCAGACTCCCCGCTGATCAGGGAGCCTGATTCGAGGCTCCATCCCAGGACCCTGAGATCATGACCTGAGCTGAAGGCAGATGCTTAACCGACTGAGCCACCCAGGTGCCCCTCTTCCCTATTATCCTTATCACCAATTTCCCAAATACAGTCCCTCCAATATGCTGAACTAAAAGTCAAGCCTTTAACCATAGCACACACACACACACACACACACACACACACACACACCCTTTTTTTTAGCGTCTATCTGTACATCTGGCCATCTCTCCTTCCAGGCAAAATGAGCACCTATGTGTGCTGCTCAAAGTTCTGCATACTGGGAAGTCTTTAGGGTCCCCTCTGAGTGGGGCAGTGGCGTGACCGCTCTCCACCTTCAAATCATGCAGAACCGTCAGTAGAACAGGTCAGCCTTTTTTTTTGTTCCTCAGTCAGCTGATCATAGAGAACTTGTGAGACTGTAGGTGTGGGCTGAGAAAGAGGAGGCAGTGTAGTAGGAATAGGAACCCAATGAAAAACATGATATTTTCGAAATCCAAAGAGGCCCTCTCAGCACCATACCCTCTTCCTTACTGGTAGGAGAAGCCAAAGGCAACAACTTGTCTTTCATCTGAGCAGAGGTATTTTGACATGCCCCCCATCACCAGGTTTCTGGAAAATTTACCAGGGTGACAAGCTCCCTAATTTCTGTAGGATTTATTTCACACCATCTGGCATGCACGTGTCTTACCAAAGCGTCTAGGGTACTCGCTACTTCCTATGCACCAGGTCCATCCGGCTCGATGGCATCCATGTGGTTAACAAAGCCCCGAGGAAGGAGCGTGAAGGTGTATTGCTCGCCCTACCAGTTCAAAGTAAACTGCTTCTGGTGATCTTTACTAACAGGTGTAAAGAAACAACATTTGCCAGACCTATAGCTGGATAACAGGTGCAAGAGATGTCTTTGCTCCAGTAGAGAAATCATGTCTGGAATAGAAGCTGAAATTGAGGAGTGCCTGGGTGGCTCAGTCATTAAGCATCTGTCTTCAGCTCAGGGCGTGATCCCAGGGTACTGGGATCGAGCCCCACATCAGGCTCCCTGCTCCACTGGGAGCCTGCTTCTTCGTCTCCCACTCCCCCTGCTTGTGTTCCCTCTCTCGCTGGCTGTCTCTCTCTCTGTCAAATAAATAAATAAAATCTTTGGAAAAAAAAAAAGAAGCTGAAATTGAGTCAGCCCGATTAAGTTTAAGATAATCCACTGTTATTCCCCCAAATCCATCCCTATTCTACACAGGACAAACAGGCAAGTTGAAAGAGGATACTCACCACTACTATATCCTTCAAATTCTGATGGTGACGTTCATCTCTGCAATCTCTCCAGGAAGGATATTGCTTTGGGCCTACCATTTTGGTAGGTACAGGCCATTCTAGAGGCTTCTTCTTGACATTTCCCACCATTATAGCCCTCATTGCATGTGTTAGTGAATGAATATGGAGTGGAAATGGAAGTGGTTCTTCTCATACCTATCTCTAATGATTCACTAACAAAATGCTACTTCTTGCTGCTAAAGCTTTGGGCACTGCTGGTTTAGAAGGTTTTTTTTTTAAAGATTTTATTTATTTATTTGACAGAGATAGAGACAGCCAGCGAGAGAGGGAACACAAGCAGAGGGAGTGGGAGAGGAAGAAGCAGGCTCATAGCGGAGGAGCCTGATGTGGGGCTCGATCCCATAACGCCAGGATCACGCCCTGAGCCAAAGGCAGACGCTTAATGACTGCGCCACCCAGGCGCCCCGGTTTAGAAGTATTTGTTCCCAAGACAAGAATGTCTGCATCAAGGGGCACCAAAATGGAATTAAATGGAAGTAGAGACTGCCCGCTGGCTACTTTGAGTTTGGTTTTCAGAATTCCCAAGCCCGTAGCTACAGGACATAAAGGTTTACTTTAAGCCAATCACAGAACCAACCTGCTCCCTTACCTGTGTCTTGAGTTGGGAATTTAAAGCCCTGAGCTCAGCGTTTCCTTTCTCCACGTTTTTGAGTGCACTTAGAGCAACCAGCTAACCCTATTGTACTCTTTATCTCCATTACATTGCTCAGGGGTAACAACTACATGGTGACCCAGAGCCTTACCTTCTATAGGTATTGATTCCAGGTGAGTCCAGGTGACAATTAATGTACCTGTCTTGTCACCGCGTGCCATAGTCTACCAGTGTTACCTTTACCCTTAGCGATAGGGTCATTAATGCCTTTAAATCTAATCGTAGTCACTCAAGATTCCTATCCTTAAGGTCCTATTCCTCTGGAATCATTTCTACCACCTACAATATATTTGATATCGATTTGATAATGATGCTAATAGTGTTAATAAGGGCCCAATCAGGAAAGGAGAAACAAGTAGCAGTATTGTGTAATAAGGGATTTATTAGAGGAATAAGGCTTCCTAGTCTTTATGTCTTCATTCCTTTCGTAGTTAGGTCTCACAAGTGACACTGGAAAGGATTAAAGGGGACACAGGCACAGCCTCCAAGAAACCCCAAACTCAGAAACACAGCACAGAGTCATCATTTTCCAGATTGTAGGCACGTACTGAGAAAGGTTCAATTAAAACACGAGGGCAGAGATTGGCAAAAGTTTTCTAGAAAGGGTCTGGCAGTAAATATTTAAGGCCTTGTGGGCCTTATAGTCTCTTTGCAGTGACTCGGCTGCTGTCCCAGCATGGAAGAAGTCCTAGACAATAACAAACAAATGAGTACAGCTATGTTCCAATAAAACTTTATTTGCAAAAACAGTCAGTGGGCCAGATTCAGCCCATGGGCCTGAGTCGCAGACCCTCACTAGAATCTAAAGAAGCCAGAAGCCATCAAAACTGGCTTCACAGGTCTTCCGAACGTTGCTAGGGGCTCCATTCTATCTCCTTCAGAAAGGACAAAAATCAACTGCTTTGGGTGTGGCATCAGTTTTCTTCCAATTATTTTGTGCTATGCTTTGGTATTTTGGTGTTTTTCTGAACGAGTTTTCTCAATCCCTCCTTTTTATTTCTTTCTGTGTATATATCTCTAAGGGCTTCCCATCCTTCTTCATTCTGTCCCCTTGCTTTTTAGAATGAGACTCTTTCACATCCATCCTTGCTAAAAACCCTGGCTTCTTTTCCAGTTCCTCATCTGTATTGGAGTACAGAGGCGGCATACAGCAAAGAACGCTTGTCTGGATCACTGGGTAGGCCGTACCACCACCTTGCTGTGTGTGACTTTGAGCCAATCACCTAACCTCTCTGAGCCCCCCTTTCCTCGTCTGTCAAATGAGAGAATTGGCTAACTGATCTCTAAAATCCCTTCCAGCTCCAAGCTTGTGATGTTAGCAAGCTGCAGCCTCAACTTCAGGCAACTGTCTGGGGCCATTAATGACGATGTCACTCAACCTTAATGCAACTGCCGGGAGGTCACAGAAATTAACCACGTGATCTCTGGTACTTGGCAACCTTCCTAAGGCCTGCACAGCTAACCTGATAGAATCTGAGAGCCCAGCCCACTGACAATTGACTCCAGGATGCCTATGCTCCAGGAAAATGAATTTGCGTTCCCAGACTGCCATTGAAGTGGCTACAAAATGGGCATGGATATTGACTCCGTTGGAAACAGGACCTTGGGAGCTACGGTTGGAGGGGGGAGGCTTTCTCTTCCCCACCAGACCCTCCTGTGTTCTGTGGAGCATCCCAGGCCACATAAGGACACCCCTGAAAGCCCACCAAATAAATGTATGAGTAGGTCATGAGGAAACGGAGGCAAATTCCGGCACGTGCCCGAGGAAAGAGGCTTTCTCTGCAAGCAGAGATGAGGGACCTCAGGGAGGGTCAGGGAACCAGGCCTCTGGCTGAGGCAGGGGCTGGTGGGGGTTGGCAGCTGAGGTGGGGGCCGTGGGGGGAATTGATACAGCATCACTCTCACTTTCTCGGGCTCCCCTCGCTCATAGCCCTGACAAGCCCACATCCTGGCCTCCAGGAGAGCAGGCCTTTATCATCTGACTCTGCTGAAGCTGCCTCATTTGTAGCCTAAATAATTCACTCACCGATCTCTCACGGAGCATTAGAAGGAAAACAAAACCCAACCCAGCCCTCACGCTCAGGCTCCCACTGCACCGAAGGCAGGCCAGGGGGCCGGGAGGCAGCCCCAAGCTGCACAGAAGGCCTGCCTTCAAAGCTTCGGTGGGACTGGCAACCTTCCAAAACCAGCCTGGGGTCGGGTTTTGTACAGCCCTCGAGCTAAGAATGGCTGTTACATTTCTAAAAGGCTTTTTTAAAAAACAAAACAAAACACACAACAACAAAGAAAAACATGTCAGAGACTGTACATAGCCTGTAAAGACTAAAATAATTGCTATCTGGCCCTTTCCAGAAAGTGTGCCAACCCTCAGTCCGTTCCCCAGTCTGAAAGGAGGTGATGACCGCCTCTGACCTGCTCTGTGACTACCCCCCTGCCTGACCCCACTGTGCAGAGTTCCAGAGTTGGCAGAGTTCTGGTATTTACAGCTGAGTGAGAAGCTGGCCTCATATCCCACCCTGTTACCCAAACCAGAACTAAACAAAAACAGGAAGAAAAACCCTCAAGTGGGGTGAACAGTTTTGGTTCTGCTGCTTGGGGAAGAAGACAAAGCAGCAGGGAGGGCTGAGATTCAGCCTCGGCCCATCATCGGGGGGGACAGAATTCATCATTGTCCTCGTTGGTCATTAGACACCCCTCCCTTCAAGCTCCACGCCCTCCACACACACCCTGCGATCCTGGTGATCCCAGTTGATCCCAGCTGATCCCAGCAGTCACTGAGCCTATAATTGTTTCACTGATGAGACATCCAGTTAGCCCCTGTCCCTGAGTCCCTAAAGCCCGTGTGTCAGTCTGACTCTGCCAACCCGCAATCCTGGAGAGAGGCTCCATCCGGCCCTGCGAGGGCTCCCCTACTGCCCAGCAGGGCCTCTGAAGGGAGAGGACTGAGACCAGCCCTGGACTCCACCCACAGCCTCTCTTGGAGCCAGAGCCTCTGAGAGGTCCATTCAGCCTAAGCACTTGGGAAGAGATGTGTCCAGAATGGGGCTGCCAGCTCACAGTGCCCCACGTGTAATTGGGCTGAGTGATCTCTGGCTGTCACCAGGCCTGGTAGTAATTCTGGGGGCTGAGGGCAGAGCGGAGATCCAGTGGTCTCACACGCTGGCATGTAAGCATTCTGGATTACTTCCTGTAACAGGGTAACAGGAATCTGTTCTGGAGTCTCCCAAGAAAAATGTCGCTGCTCTCCTGCCAGTCCTTTGCAGGCTCCTCTTCTTGAGATCCAAACAGCATGGAAGGCCCAGGTGGAATCCCATATCCAGGCTAAGTGAAAGGCCTTAGAGATTTGGAAGCCCAAGCTGGGAGATCTTGGACAAGTCATCTTACCTATCTGGGACTCAGCTTCCTCATCTGTTAAAATAAGCAAACAAGCAAAACCTGAGGTCCTTGGGTGGGGATGATTTGAAGGTCCTGTCCATCCCATTCCCAATGAACAGCCCAAACCGGGCCACACCTCTGCAGAGCTTGGCTGGAAAGTTGCCTGGCTTCATGTCGACTTTCGTTCCCCAAATCAACCCAGTCCCAGGCAAATGAGATAGTGCTGGTCTCTCACGGAGCGGAGGTTTTCCTTTGGCATGTTGGCAGCTTCCTGGTGTTGGGACTGACGTGAAGGAGGAAAGTGGCAGGTGGTGAATGTGACCTCTTGTCTGAATGTGACCTTGTGTTGAGGGGGTGGCTGCAGGGCTGTGGGAGTCTCACCCTCGTACCCCCAACATGTCCACAGCATATGGCCCAGAAGCTGCACGCAGTCCCGTACCTTTCACCTCAATGAGCTCAATTGTCTTTCGACAACTCTCCAACTTGACTGGATGTTCCTCAAGGACAAGAAATGTATCTTGACCTTCTTCTGGGCCCCCCAGGAGAACGGAGCACCACGCTAGGCATGAGGCCAGAGATCTGTCCTTATCTGCTGAGCAACTCAACTGAAATGCCCCCGGAAAGAGGGATTCTGCACATGGCACAGGCCATGTGTCCGGGTGAGTGAATGGTCACTGTTGCTGGCTGATAACAATACCATTCTTCAGTCCGTGGCTCAGTCAAGCTGTCCTGTCCAGGCTGTCACCCAAGAGCTATCGTGTGACCTGGAGAGCAGGCAATGGGGGAAGGTTAGAGAAGGGAGTGCCCAAGACTCCCCCGGAGATGTAGGTCCTACGAAGGGCATTCATGCTGACCCCTTATCCCTAAAGCAGTGCAGACTGGGAGAGCGCGGCTGGCTTGGCCTCCCCAAATGTAAACCAAGTACCCCTCACCACTGCTTGTTTCCGAGTGGTGGCCCAAACCGCAAGCACAGCGATCTATGGGCAACAAACCCAAACCTATAGAACAGTGACGAATGTCACAAGCCCTGGGGTGGGTCCTACTGTCTTCCGGTCTTAACCACACTTAGAATGGCTGCCTCCCTTGTCTGCTTGTGGACTGGGAGCTCCACACTTTCTCTGGCTGTAGCTCCTTCTGTTCTGTGCGCTACGAATATGTGGCTCTCTTCAGAACCCTGCAGGCCGCCTTCTCTTCTCCGCTCATGTGTCTGCTTGTTTGCTCTGCGTGGTGGTGGGAAGGCGGGGCCGAAGGCAGACCTTGCCCCAGGTGTCACTCCTCTGTGCAAATGGTGATGGCAGAGCCATGCGACTGATCGGTTATGACACACATGGAATTGCTAACGAGCTTGATAAAATTTTAATTACCCCTTGTTCTGTGGGGCAGGCAGCAAACCATGAAAGTAATGATCCTCTTGGGTGCTGTCTCGGTAAGATGAGAGGAAGACAGGTGTGAGCTGTAGGGAGTTAATCCTGGGGGTAGGGACGGGGTCTGCGGCAGGGGTGGGTGGGCCAAGTGGCTCCCCCCCTCCGCCCCACACAGATTCCCTTCCAAATGATCTGGACCATTTCCTAATTCTCTACTTTGTTCTTATGGACCTGACATTTTCTGGGTGACAAACTCACCCTAGGGAGAAGAGGAAACCAAGGCACATGGAGCATGAGGGACTGGCCCAGGACATATCAGATTTCAAATCCAGAGGCCCTAACTCCGGTCCCCAGAGTGGAGACAGTCCACAGGGACTGCAGGCATGTGCCCACGTAGTTCATGGATCTCACCTTGGGACACGGATCTCCAAGAACACCTGCCCCCCCCCAGCTCCCATACCCTCCGCCCCGTCCCACCCCACGAGAAGGGGGTTGGAGTAGGCTGGGATGGAGCGGCCGTCCCTGGATACCTTGGTAGTTTTGACTTTGTGTCCGCCACTGCAGCTCCATCCTGACAGATCCGGGAGCACTCTGCACTCCTCCCCCGGCAGGCAGGGCTCCATCTGACACCACCGTTTCTGCAGGACGATGGAGGCTGTGGGAGCGGGAGGCAGTGAGGGCAGCTCTAAGCTGTCCTCGGGTCCAGCATGCAGTCACGGGTGGGAAGTCCGTGCAGAATGAAGTGCGAGTTTGTACACTGCTGGCTTTGAGTCCTGCGTTTCCCTGTCTTCCCCGACTTCGGGCTGCCCGGAAAGGCAGTACTCGGGCTGAGACTGGGGCACACACCATATCGATTCAATCCCACTGATCCCTACATGTCACCAAAGACAGCATGGGGTGGAGGCAGGGCCAGTTCTCGAAGGAGCCCTCCGGTCAGCAGAGAGGCGCAGTCTTCCACATACCCACCTGTTGTACGTGAGCAAGTGCGCAAGGGGTCCACAGACCAGGAGTGCAAAGCAGGCATGCGTGTGAGCGCAAGCGGGCACGTTTATAGCCCTGCCACCTGAGTGTGAGCTCATGAGCATGGTGGGACTGTGGCAGGGGGGTGGGTGTGAGTGACACATGTGTGTCCACGTCAAGGCCACAGCAGAATGGGAGGAGGGTGCGAGTAAGAGGCCGGAGGAGCAGGAGGTGAAGAAGTCAATGGCAGGTGCCATGCTCGGGAGAGAAGATTCGAGTGACAGAATGTGTAGCGCCAGGCAGGGAGTGCAGACAAGAGGAAGGGCGGCCACAGAACAGGACCTCTCCTTATCTATGAAGCAGGGATGGTCCCATCCGCCCTCCTCCCCCCAGAGGTTACCCATCATTGGAGACTGATGACGAAAGCCCCGGCATGGCATGAAATTGTATCCCGAGCAGATGTGTGGCCTGGATGGCCCTTCTCATCTCTGTGATTGGGCCCTCCCCGCCGGGGCTCGGCCTTTCACTCACCGTCCACGCAGGAGGGCTTTGCCCGCGTGGTGCCGGCCACCTGGCCGGAGAAGCAGGAGCACTGGACAGTCTGGGAGCGCTCTTCGATGCGGTTCCGGTTGCAGCAGCGATGAGCAGCAATGACCTCACAGGTGCCCTGCTTCACTAGGACTGGGGCGGCCAGACAAGTCAGGGGCCCAGCCCATGCCCGCAGCCCCGCTCCCCTCCCGCCTGCCCTGCTCGTTCTGGGGCCCTCCTCCCAGCCAAGGGGAGGGGTGTTCAAGAGATGGCCAGCTGCCAGGGAGGAGGAGGAAACGGGAAATCCTGCTCCTTCTGCCTTCCCGATCCTTCCTTGTGCCCCAGTGACGCCACGCTCATCCCTCTTTGGCAGAGCCTGGCCCTGAAGAAACATGGAATTCCCCCACCAGCCCCCCTTCCCCTGGCTGTTTCTGGGTGAGGGCAAGGGCTCTGGGGGCTTACAATGCGTGGGAAGGATGATCTGCTTACACAGGCTTTAGCCATGCCAGAAGGAAAACCACAGAATTAGGCCAGGAGCCTAGACTTAAACCTCCACCCCAGGGCCTCTCTCCCTGCAGAACACCTTCTGGCCCGGAAGGAAAGGTGAGCCACAGGTCTGCCCACACCTTCTCTGGGCTGGGATAGCAAAGGGGGGTGCAAGTTTTCCTGGGTGAAAAACAGAGAACCCCTAGAATCTGCATTTTACTCAGCCTTGGAGATCTGCATGCTGTGGAATGGGGTGGGGTGCTGCCCAGCTCTCCCGGCATCCTGGAAAACCCTCTCCCAGGCTCTGCCGCCTCCCCCAAACCTGTGGGAGTTGGTGGCTGCAAGGAAGCCGAGGCAGGGAGGGTCCACAGCCAGGCCAGGGAAAGTGCCAGCAGCCAGTGGCCCGTGCTCCAGTTCTGAGCGGTCCTCTCCCGCATCCTGCGGAGAGAAGCACAAACCCGGCTCAGTGCTGAGCAGGAGCTCCGCAGCGCCCAGCCCCAGCACCACGTGCCCTGGGAGGCCCAGAGGTGGGCAGGATACACACCTTATCCCTAGGCAGCTCTCAGCCTGGTGCGAACTCACCGCACGAAGTGATGAGTGCTGTAGTAGGAAAGGGAGCGGGGAGACTGTCCGGTCGGGAAAAGCACAGACAGCTTTGTGGCGAGAGATGCCATGTAAGAGGGTGAACCCGACATGGTCCCTTGGAGGGCTGTCCCCCGGGAGGAACAATACTGCTGACTCCCATTTTTGGAGTCACTGGACCCAGGCACGTCACAGACATGCTCTTTCAGCCTTCACAACTGTCCTACAACGTGGGATTATTTGTACCTATTTGACAGACGAGCAAACTGATCCTCAAAAGGCCTGGACACGACTTAAACAACCATCAGTCAAGGACCGGCATCTGCACAAATGCAGTTACATGGAGGCCGCTGTAAAATAGAAGAAGGAAATGCTTTAGGTACCGAAGGAGGCAACGATCTCTAACGATAATCCACCACCATTAAGGGAAAAAAATAAACAAAACAAAGTGCGGGATGGTGTATAGAAAATGCGTAAAAGGGAGAGATTACATGTGTTACTTAAATATGCATAAGCTAGCTCTGGAAAATGTATCAAGGAAACCTAGTAACATTGATTGCCACCAGGAAGGCGAGCCGGTTCTCTGAGAGATGGAGGTAGAAGGGAGACTTAGCTTTCTCCCTGTTGTTTTTTTTTACTGGGGGAGGAGAGGGGTTTGAAGTGTAGGGATGTAATAGCAATTCAGTTTCAACAAATTTAAATTTAGAAAAGAAGAAATGACACCAGGGCTAATAGAAGTCAAATGACTGGCCCAGGCCATGCAGCACGTGGGTGGCTGAGCCCAGAGCCCAGAAGCCTGTCCTATCCTGCCGCACCACTTTGTTCTCTCCTCGCTTCTCTTCCTCTATGCTTGATGGGTCAGGCATGCCATCTATCCCAGAGGACAAGCTAGAAATGGAGGGGATCCCAAGGAAGCAGAGGCAGAGAGCAGCACGGGGCCTCCCAGGCATAGCAAGAGCCTGGACCAGCCCCTCTGCTGCACTCCCAGTCCTGGGAACCCCAGAGGCCAAACCAAATGCCAGGACCTTGGATAGGGCGCTTGATCTCTGTCCCCACCACCACTCCCTCAACTGTCCCCCCTTCAGCTGTCTCCTCACTCACCTTTTTTGGGGGGATCCTTCAGCTTCTGTCTGTTCATCCACAGGCCTCAGACTCACCCCACCTAGACAAGTAGGAAAGATTCTTGGGGGGTTGCCAGGGACAGAGGGAGCCCATGGCCCTGCGGGAGGTGAGGGAGGGCCATGGGCGAGGACAAAAGGTGCACCGGAGTAGAGCCCAACTCTGAAGCTGTTGCTCAGGGTTCAGGGCCGGGGACAGAGGCCGTCCTCTGCCTTGCAGCCTCTGGGAACACACAGGGCAGCTAACCTGAGAAGAGCAGCCTGAGGATTACTCTGTCCCAGGAGTGAAGCAGGGCAGATAGTGGGGAGATGTCTAGGAATCAACGCTATCGGGGCTCTGGCCTTGGGAAGGAGCTGAAGGCCAGGGAAGGATTCCCGAGCAGGATCTGACAAAATGCTGCTCCAAGAGGCCCCTGGAAAAGATCCCGAGGTCTTGAATCCTTTTGCCTCCACCTCCTATCCCCACCGCACCTGCGTCCTGGACTCAAGTGGAGCTGGCTCCATTCTGCCACCCTCACCCCATTTCCATTCTGGAGGCCTAGAATGGGGTGCCTCCGGTCTCTAGCCTCTAGCCCAACAGCCTCTCCATTCCTCCCAATCACCTCTCCTCCCTCAGCCTCCAAGGGGAAGTGAGGCTGAAGCAGGTAGGATGGTGGGGCCCAAATAGGGCTATGGGGCAGATGGAGGAAGTGGTGCCAATATCCCTGAGACATGGGCAAGAGCTTCCCAGCCTTCTAGATGGATCTCTTTTTTGAGTAGGTATCTCCTCTCCCTGTCCCCTTCAGGAACCTTCATTTTGATCATTTCAAATACAGCTTTGTCTTCCCAGGCAGTCCTCATCCCTTTTCCCGCTGAGCTGCCACACCCTTCAACCCGGCTCTCCCATGAACCCCAAGACCCAAAAGATGGGGGGTGTGCTTTTGGGCTGAGCTCTCCGTCATTCTATTCCCTCCCTCAGGGAGAAGGGGAAAAGGAAGCTTCTGGGGTTTGTTCTGGGCTTCCACACTCCTGCCTCAGTTTCCCAGCCTGTTTTCCCCAAACCCAGATGCAAGGTATGGGGAGGCTGGGTTAGCAGCCAGCATGCCAGCGTGGAGTCGAGGCTGTGGACCACGAGAAGCTTTACGTTTCCCTGCCTTCTCCCGGTCCCCTCCAGCGCCCACGCACTGCTCCAAATTCTGAGCCCCATCCGGGGTCTACCCCCCCCTCCCCCGCCACGGCGGTACCCACTTGCCTCAGAGTCCCGCACCAAGACTCCGAAAGGCGGACTTCAGGCGGGAGCGGCCAGCTCGGGTGCTGTCGAGTCAGGAGCCCCGTGTCCCTCACCAAGTTGCCGCGTCCCCGAGGCGGCAGGGCTTCAGCCAAACTGGCATCACGATCATGCCTGGCCCCGCTCCGGGCACGGGGAACTCCTGGTCCGCCCGGCCAGCTCTGCAAGGCTCCGCCGGGGTTTTGAGAGGCTCCCGCCGGTAGGCCGGGGAGCGCGCAGCCACCACTGCCTCCCTGTCGCCGGGGGCCGCCCCCGCTCCGCCAGCCCCGCGCGGGCGCCGCCGCCTCCTCCCGGACAGCTCGGGGCGCCGAGCTGAGCGCTCTGCGGGGCGGGCGGGCACGGACGCGCACAGCGGCCCCTGGCGGCCGAGGCAAGAAGAGAGAGGAGAGGCGGGCCCGTCCCGCCGCGCTATCCGCAGTCCGGGTGACCATCTCCCTGGTGCAGGCCGGGGTAACCCAAACAGATCCCTCAAAACTCTCCGTCTTGTGGCTTCCGGGGCGGAAGGGGGCTGCGTGTGAGGAGGGATTGCCAAGATCCCCAAGGGTTTTGAGTCTTGAAGATTCTAGAACTGCACTATCCAGTAGGATAGCCACTAATCCTATGTGGTTATTTAAGTTTAAATACAAACTAAATAAAATCGAAAAGTTGTTTCTTATTTGCACTCACCACATTTCAAGTGCTCAATAGCCACGTGTAGCTAGGCACTACCGTATTGAAAAGATATAGAACATGCCCATCATTGCCCAAAATCCTATCAGACAATGCACTTCTGGAATGATATGTTAGCCCTCCACTGTGCAAATGTTAAAATCCAGGAGGGAAGAGCAAATGATCTCTACCCCAGGAGTGGTGTCCTCGGGGGCAGGAAGGACTAGAGGAGGTATGAGTGTAGAGGCCAAGCCGGCAAGAGGGCTGCAGTAGGCTGACGATTGATCCTTATGGATGATGGCTGTGAACCCCAACTCGAGAACCAAACTTGAGACCCAATATCCTCATTATATGAGTTGCAATATAATTGCAATTTTATAATTCTTTACAGGGTGAAATTTTGGATGTGGAAGCATTAGACAAATGGGAGAAGGAGGTGGTATATGAATTTGTCTCTTAGCGGGAGGGGCCCTCTTGGTTTAAGAGGGCTTTGGGATTGGAGTAACGGGGTAGGTAGAGGGAAGGGCGAAAAGCCTACCTTTGAGCTCTGAGCCACTGCATGTGGCCTAAAGTAAAGGGGCCTGTCTTGAGGATGCCTGGTCCCCCTCACTGGCTAAGGCCACACACACCCTTGGCAGGGCCAGGCACTGAGCAGTCTCAGTTGTCAGCAGAGAAGAGTATCTCCCAAGTCTGACTTCCTACCCCACCCCTCTCCCCTCTTCCTTTCTCCCGCCTCAGGGGTGAGTAGAAGTGCTGACTTTCTTACCAGATTCTGGGACAGTCTGAGGATGGAGGAGGTGTGATGATACCAGGAATCAGAGGTAAGATGTTCGGGGAGAGGAGAGCCTTAGGATTTAGGTTCGGGGGGTGCTGTTCTGGAGCCTGAGAGTGCTGTTGACATCCCCACTGACCATCTGGTGCTGGAGCTAGGGATCTTCCTGTCCTGGCTCTGTGGCCTATTTGTGGCCACACCATGGTGGATGCTGTGAAGAGCAGGTATTAGGGAGCAGGGTGACACAGAGAAGTGGTAAGCCAACTGCCCCAGAAACACTGAATAATAAAAATAGCCAGGATGTTATATTTTTTTCATCAGTCTTGGCTTGCCGTTGTTTATGTCATTTATCTGAGAGCTGGTTCCAGTTTTTCTCAAACAGGAGGGAAATACCCATAGCAGCAGCATGGTCTTTACCTCCGTTTGCCTTTGCCACTCTATGGGCCTTTCAATCTGATTTGTTTTCTTTTCTTGTGACTTCTGTTTTTCTGGCTGTCTATGCCCAGAGTGTAGGTATAATTACAGCAAGTCTAAAGACCTGAATGAAGGGGCACCTGGGTGGCTCAGTCGGTTAAGTGTCTGCCTTTGGCTCAGGTCATGATCTCAGGGTCCTGGGATGGAGCCTCGCATGGGGCTCTCTGCTCAGCGAGGAGTCTGCTTCTCCCTCTCCCTCTGCCTGCCGCCAACCCAGCTCATGCTCTCTGTCTCAAATAAATAAATAAAATTTAAAAAATAATAATAAAGACCTGAATGACCATTATGAGATTTTTATTTGGAAGCTGCGAGGAAAGCCACCCCTTCTGCGGGCACACTTTAGCTCAGGATCAGAGAGGGTTATGTTCATGAAGCATTCTGCCCACAGAGCCCAGAGATGGAGCCCCAACCATGAACTCGGCGCCAGTGATTCCTGAGGGCTACCCGTGACTTCCATTAGGACCACAGGGCCTTGTCCCCACTTGGACAGTGCATGGGGTAGGAGGTGTCTCTGGAGATCTATTGATCAATTTCCTGATAACAGGCTTAGGAGCAGGGCTCTTTGGGCATGGAATTAGTACCACTTTTCCCTTACACGCAAGCGCTTAGCCTGGCCTCTGTCTCCCCCTGACGGTGCCTACGGATCTTGTACAGCTTGCAGGCTCAGCCTCTGCCTTCAGACGAGGAAGGTGGAAGAGGGGGATACCCCACTCTTCTCTCTGCTATTCAACTCCTCCTTAACCCTTCCTCCACGATCCCGACAGATCAGCTTGGTTCATCAGACAGAACCGAGTTTGGGTGTCTGAGGACTGGCACGGGTGTGAGTCTCTCATTGGCTGCGTGACCTCTTGAGGCAAGTCCTGTAAAATGACAGGCGCGTCATCGGTAAAAAGAACATAAAACCCACCTTGAAGGGCTGCTGGTTGGTATAAGTGGTCTAATATATGGAAAGTGCTTTGTAGCCAGCCTACTAGATAGGAAGTCCGAGCAGTTATTGTTATCCTTATTAACTAGCTCTGCTGTGGTCGCGGGAGGCCCAAATGTGGGGGGAAATTGGGTCCTGAGAAGGAAAGTGGAGTCACAGTGGCAACCGCTCTCCCAGAGCTAGAGGTGATCGTCCTGGGGAACAGAGCCGTCAGGATCCCAAGAACTTACCCCCGGCTCCCCAATTCAGGATGGTGGGCTCCAGCCCGCGTCGTTAGCACCCCCACAGCACACCCAGCACCAGCTCCTCGCCCTCACTCGCACTCCAGCAGCCCCAGCCAGAGGTGTTGTCACACCGGGTGCTTCACACCCAGCGGTGGCGGAAGCTGCTGGTTTCGTTCTGAGGTCACCAGCTCCATCACCCTTTGGGCAGGCTGGCTGCTACGAACCGAGGGCGAGGAGACCCCCCCCCACCCCCGTCACAATGGGGAAGTTCTATCTGATGTTTCATTTAGAGCACGGCTGAAAGAGGGTGTGCTTCCCTCCGTCCCCTTCCCGCAACATCAGACCCTTCTTCCCCAAAGAAACCGAGGCGGAGCGAAGCCTGAACACGGCGGGAAGGAGCAGCGAGCGGGTGGGGAGGTGCGGGGGGCGCCCCAGAGCCGGAGGTTTTGCCGGGACCCGCCCTGCCCGCCCAGAGCCAATGGCCGGGGAGAGCCCGCAGGGGCGAGCACCGCCCACCACGCGCCCTAGGGGGCGGGGCCCGCCTCGGGGCGGGGCCACGGCCGAGGGCGGGGCAGGGAGGCAGCATGCTAAACCGGGTGCGCTCGGCAGTGGCGCACCTGGTGAGCTCCGGGGGCGCCCCGCCTCCGCGCCCCAAGTCCCCAGATCTGCCCAACGCGCCCTCGCCGCAGACCGCCGCTCCTCCAGAAGCGCCCAGGAGCCCTCCGGCGAGGGCTGGGAGCGGGAGCGCAGCGCCGGCGAAGACCGTAGAGGCTCGAGCGAGCTTCTCCCGACCGACCTTCCTGCAGCTGAGCCCAGGGGGGCTACGACGCGCCGACGACCACGCTGGCCGGACTGTGCAAAGCCCCCCGGACACCGGCCGTCGCCTGCCCTGGAGCACTGGCTACGCCGAGTGAGCGCCCCCGGGAACACCCTAGGCAGGAGGGGACCCCAGCCCCCAGCCCCTTCCCCAGCTGGGCATCCCCGGCGCTCGGATGCGTGCCCCTCGCCGTGCTCGGCGCAGGGAGCTCCCTTCTCCCAGGACCTTTGCTTTCCTTTGGGCTTCGGGCCGCACCCCCTCCCAGCCCTTTCTCAAGTCAGTGCAGTCTTCCTCAGGACCTTCCAGCTGGTTGACTACCCTCACCCGCGCCGCCTCAGGACCTTGTTCCCTTCCAGAGCCCGGAGGGTGGAGGGCCCCGTGGAGGATGAGTTGGCCAGTTCTTGGTCGGGGCCGGGCAGTTTAATGGCTAAGGGAGGCGGGGTTTCAAGGAGGAGGGGGTGCGCTTTTAATAGAGGAGATGGCGGCTGGAAAGACTCGCTCCTGGGCTTCCCGACCCCAGCGCCCCAGTTCTCTGTCCCTCTTACCGTTCCCCTCCCCCTCCACACCCAGAAATAGCCCGCGACACCAGGCGGCCTCCCGCTTCCCCAGGGGCGGGGGAGGGGGCCGCCCGGGGAAGCAGGAGGGTCCCCTTTGAATGCCTCTCGGAGGAAGGGCATGGCACTGGCCTGGCAAAGAAGTGGACCCCGGTCGCAGCGGGGAGCAGCCGGCTGGCTCCCAGGCCCGGTGTATTTTTAATAATTCCACTGGGAAAGCAGAGCACTGAGGGAGATGGGGGCGCTGAGGTCGCTGAGGGTGGTGGCTGGTAGACCCGTGGCCCCACCACCATCTCCCGTAGCTTTCTGTTTGGGAAGAGTTTGTAGTTTTGCGGCTCCTGCACAGTCCAGGTGGGCTTCCACCCCTACCCTATTTCAATTCCTCTTTCCCTGTTTGGGCTGGAGCACTTCCTCACTGCCAAAGCAGCAGAAACTTTCACTGGATGATTTTAAGATAAAGGTGGGTGTGCCCATGAGGGTGGGGTGCTGTGGACAAGGCACTAGAAAAGTTGATTAGGCTTCAGGGTGGGATGTAGGGCCTTGGCAAGCAGGATAGTAAGACCTCCTGCCGCCCCTGTCCAGCCCTTTCCCCAGCAGCCAGCGGGAGTGCCCCCTTTGCCAGGGACGGGGCAACGGCGCAGAAACGTGCCGCTGCTGGCCTTTCTATGAGGTGG
>NW_024423564.1:11331960-11438426 GCF_017311325.1 Ursus maritimus
TTTGGGCATGGAATTAGTACCACTTTTCCCTTACACGCAAGCGCTTAGCCTGGCCTCTGTCTCCCCCTGACGGTGCCTACGGATCTTGTACAGCTTGCAGGCTCAGCCTCTGCCTTCAGACGAGGAAGGTGGAAGAGGGGGATACCCCACTCTTCTCTCTGCTATTCAACTCCTCCTTAACCCTTCCTCCACGATCCCGACAGATCAGCTTGGTTCATCAGACAGAACCGAGTTTGGGTGTCTGAGGACTGGCACGGGTGTGAGTCTCTCATTGGCTGCGTGACCTCTTGAGGCAAGTCCTGTAAAATGACAGGCGCGTCATCGGTAAAAAGAACATAAAACCCACCTTGAAGGGCTGCTGGTTGGTATAAGTGGTCTAATATATGGAAAGTGCTTTGTAGCCAGCCTACTAGATAGGAAGTCCGAGCAGTTATTGTTATCCTTATTAACTAGCTCTGCTGTGGTCGCGGGAGGCCCAAATGTGGGGGGAAATTGGGTCCTGAGAAGGAAAGTGGAGTCACAGTGGCAACCGCTCTCCCAGAGCTAGAGGTGATCGTCCTGGGGAACAGAGCCGTCAGGATCCCAAGAACTTACCCCCGGCTCCCCAATTCAGGATGGTGGGCTCCAGCCCGCGTCGTTAGCACCCCCACAGCACACCCAGCACCAGCTCCTCGCCCTCACTCGCACTCCAGCAGCCCCAGCCAGAGGTGTTGTCACACCGGGTGCTTCACACCCAGCGGTGGCGGAAGCTGCTGGTTTCGTTCTGAGGTCACCAGCTCCATCACCCTTTGGGCAGGCTGGCTGCTACGAACCGAGGGCGAGGAGACCCCCCCCCACCCCCGTCACAATGGGGAAGTTCTATCTGATGTTTCATTTAGAGCACGGCTGAAAGAGGGTGTGCTTCCCTCCGTCCCCTTCCCGCAACATCAGACCCTTCTTCCCCAAAGAAACCGAGGCGGAGCGAAGCCTGAACACGGCGGGAAGGAGCAGCGAGCGGGTGGGGAGGTGCGGGGGGCGCCCCAGAGCCGGAGGTTTTGCCGGGACCCGCCCTGCCCGCCCAGAGCCAATGGCCGGGGAGAGCCCGCAGGGGCGAGCACCGCCCACCACGCGCCCTAGGGGGCGGGGCCCGCCTCGGGGCGGGGCCACGGCCGAGGGCGGGGCAGGGAGGCAGCATGCTAAACCGGGTGCGCTCGGCAGTGGCGCACCTGGTGAGCTCCGGGGGCGCCCCGCCTCCGCGCCCCAAGTCCCCAGATCTGCCCAACGCGCCCTCGCCGCAGACCGCCGCTCCTCCAGAAGCGCCCAGGAGCCCTCCGGCGAGGGCTGGGAGCGGGAGCGCAGCGCCGGCGAAGACCGTAGAGGCTCGAGCGAGCTTCTCCCGACCGACCTTCCTGCAGCTGAGCCCAGGGGGGCTACGACGCGCCGACGACCACGCTGGCCGGACTGTGCAAAGCCCCCCGGACACCGGCCGTCGCCTGCCCTGGAGCACTGGCTACGCCGAGTGAGCGCCCCCGGGAACACCCTAGGCAGGAGGGGACCCCAGCCCCCAGCCCCTTCCCCAGCTGGGCATCCCCGGCGCTCGGATGCGTGCCCCTCGCCGTGCTCGGCAGGACCTCCCTTCTCCCAGGACCTTTGCTTTCCTTTGGGCTTCGGGCCGCACCCTCCAGCCCTTTCTCAAGTCAGGTCAGCAGTCTTCCTCAGGACCTTCCAGCTGGTTGACTACCCTCACCCGCGCCGCCTCAGGACCTTGTTCCCTTCCAGAGCCCGGAGGGTGGAGGGCCCCGTGGAGGATGAGTTGGCCAGTTCTTGGTCGGGGCCGGGCAGTTTAATGGCTAAGGGAGGCGGGGTTTCAAGGAGGAGGGTGCGCTTTTAATAGGAGATGGCGGCTGGAAAGACTCGCTCCTGGGCTTCCCCGACCCCAGCGCCCCAGTTCTCTGTCCCTCTTACCGTTCCCCTCCCCCTCCACACCCAGAAATAGCCCGCGACACCAGGCGGCCTCCCGCTTCCCCAGGGGCGGGGGAGGGGGCCGCCCGGGGAAGCAGGAGGGTCCCCTTTGAATGCCTCTCGGAGGAAGGGCATGGCACTGGCCTGGCAAAGAAGTGGACCCCGGTCGCAGCGGGGAGCAGCCGGCTGGCTCCCAGGCCCGGTGTATTTTTAATAATTCCACTGGGAAAGCAGAGCACTGAGGGAGATGGGGGCGCTGAGGTCGCTGAGGGTGGTGGCTGGTAGACCCGTGGCCCCACCACCATCTCCCGTAGCTTTCTGTTTGGGAAGAGTTTGTAGTTTTGCGGCTCCTGCACAGTCCAGGTGGGCTTCCACCCCTACCCTATTTNCTTTCCCTGTTTGGGCTGGAGCACTTCCTCACTGCCAAAGCAGCAGAAACTTTCACTGGATGATTTTAAGATAAAGGTGGGTGTGCCCATGAGGGTGGGGTGCTGTGGACAAGGCACTAGAAAAGTTGATTAGGCTTCAGGGTGGGATGTAGGGCCTTGGCAAGCAGGATAGTAAGACCTCCTGCCGCCCCTGTCCAGCCCTTTCCCCAGCAGCCAGCGGGAGTGCCCCCTTTGCCAGGGACGGGGCAACGGCGCAGAAACGTGCCGCTGCTGGCCTTTCTATGAGGTGGTGGGGCCCGACACCCAGACAGTACTCCTTGTGCCTTACCCTGCCTCCCTTCTCCTCCTCTTTCTGGCCTGGATCCCAGGTGGCTATGACCTTTCTCAATTTGGCCAGCAGGCTAGAGAGGGTGTGTGTGTGTGTGTGCGTCTAAGGTGGGGGTTATTCCAGGACCTGGTCTGGTGTCCAGCCTGATGTGGTCACTCTGGCCTGGCAGGGTCATCAACGCTGGCAAAAGCCGGCACAATGAGGACCAGGCTTGCTGTGAGGTGGTGTATGTGGAAGGTCGGAGGAGTGTTTCAGGGGTGCCTAGGGAGCCTAGCCAAGGCCAGGTAAGCCCCCACCCCCTTTCCCCTCCTCCAGAGACATGGTGACACCTCTCCCCGGGGATTCTAGGCATCCAGTTTTAAAATCTCAGACCTAACTCCTAGCTCACTAGCTTTCTACCCCTGGCACGGAACTGACATTGACCAGTTAGAATGTCAGTATAAATGTTCCGTTTACCACTTAGAATGTAGGTGCTCCTGCATTTATGGATGGTTTCATTCATTGCCAATGTTTATTTTTGTATCTTTTATCCTCCGAGTTTAGCTTTTTTGATGCTTTACTTTCTGACACATAATAGGCCCTCGGTAAATGAGTGAATAAATCTAATTTGCCTTTCATACCAAACTCTGACCTCCTCTCTGATGTTAATATGGTTGCCCAGAGAGTCTTGCTCTTCTCCTTGTATCACACACACACACACACACACACACACACACACAGTCTCCCTCATTCACCTCCATCCAACCTTTCCTCCACCAGGGACTCTGCTTCTACTACTGGGGCCTGTTTGATGGGCATGCAGGGGGCGGAGCTGCTGAAATGGCCTCCAGGCTCCTGCATCGCCACATCCGGGAGCAGCTAAAGGACCTGGTAGAGATACTCCAGGACCCCTCGCCACCGCCCCTCTGCCTCCCGTCTACCCCAGGAGCCCCAGGTTCCTCTGATTCTTCTCACTTGGTTGGTCCTCAGTCCTGCTGGTCTTCACAGAAGGAAGTGACCCATGAGAGCCTGGTAGTGGGGGCCATTGAGAATGCCTTCCAGTTCATGGTGAGTGGGTGGCCCCGGGCAGGAGCCTGCTAGGCAGATACTCTGGTCAACTCTGTATGGGAATCAAGTGGCCTAAGGGGCCCTGAGAACCCACAGCACGAGGGCCTGAGCAGGGCTTGGTTCAGAGGGAAGGGAAAGGGGAGTTATACCCATGTCTGCCCTCCTCTCCTCCAGTGTGGCTTGGTTGGGCCCATTTATTTTTGCAGATGGGGGCGGTGGTTGTGTGCCTGGAACCTCTTCATTCGCCCCCTCTGACCCTTCCTCACCTGGCAGGATGAGCAGATGGCCCGGGAGCGGCGTGGCCACCAAGTGGAGGGGGGCTGCTGTGCACTGGTTGTGGTCTACTTGCTAGGCAAGGTGTATGTGGCCAATGCAGGTGACAGCAGGTATGGGGAGGGGGGTTTGAAAATGCCTACAGGGGGTCACACTCTGGGATGGGGGAATAGAAGAGAATGAGGGTGGTGGGTGTTAAAAATCAAAAACCCGAGGGAGGGATGATGTCAGGAGCGGTCAGACATAAGGGATGGCCTGTAATAGCCACGAGGGGAGGCAAGAGCGGGGTCTGGGTGAGGAACCCCAAGGGTCATTGTGAGGGAAGGCCTGGTCTTTCTGGAATTCTCCACAGCGGGGCTGAGGAGAGCCCAGCCCGAACCTTTTCTTTCTCTGGGCAGAGCCATCATTGTCCGGAATGGTGAAATCATTCCAATGTCCCGGGAGTTCACCCCGGAGACTGAGCGCCGGCGTCTTCAGCTGCTTGTAAGTAGGAACTCACCTCCCTACCCCCGTTCTTTGTCGACTCTGGTGGCTCTCTGTAGCCTACGGCCCCACCCTCGCCACCCGGACAGCTCCTTACTGGGACAGCTCCTTCCTGGCTGCTCACTGGGAAGGCCGCTCTGCTCTGCAGATGACGGCTGAGCTGGGACCTGGTGGATTACGAAGCAGGAAGGAACGTGGGCTACTCCGGGGCTCCCACTGTGGCCCCCGCAGAGGAAGGAAGTGAAGTCAGAGGTGGGGAAAGGAAGGAGCACAGGCCCCCGAGAGGCAGTGTGGTTTAGCGCTTTCAAGGACTGACTCTAGGGCTGGATTGCCTGGGATTGGATCCTGGTTCGAGTCCTTTGCTAATCGTTTGACCTAAAGATGGTTCCCTTAACTTGCGTCAGTAGCTCCTGCCTTAAGGGTTGTCGTGAAGTTGGGCGAGATCATACACATTATTTGTATTAGAACAGTGCATGGCACATGGTAAATAAGCCCCAGTTAAGGCCCTGCTGTAATTAACATCATCTATAGGCCAGGGCGTGCTCGAAGCCTAATGCCCCCTGGCCCTCTGCTCTGTCCGGCCACTCCCAACCCCAGGGCTTCCTGAAACCAGAGCTGCTAGGTGGTGAATTCACCCACCTTGAGTTCCCCCGCAGAATTCAGCCCAAGGAGCTGGGGCAGAGGACGCTGTACCGGGACCAGAACATGACCGGCTGGTAACACTTCCCTCAGAGCTGGGGCCCGTTCCCATGGCAACACAACCAGTCCCTCACCAGCAGCAAGGTGGAAGCTGGAGGCTGGGCCAGGCTGGGGGGGGGGGATGTGGGCCTTCTTAGGGGTTTGTGTGAGGGGCATGGCTCCTCCGGGAGAGGGGCTTTGATGCCTGGGTGATGCCTCCTCTGCTCCCCCCTCCCCAGGGCCTACAAAAAGATCGAGCTGGAGGATCTCAGGTTTCCTCTGGTCTGTGGGGAGGGCAAAAAGGTAAACTCCCCGGTAGAGGTGGGAGAGGGCAGGAGGACCCACCGCAACTTGTCTAGGGAGGTGGGGGTTCTACCCGAGGGCAGGGGTGGGAGGGCCCATAGCTTCAGAGGCTGGGAGAGGGCCGTGGCAGCACCCACACTCATTCCCTATAGGCTCGAGTGATGGCCACCATTGGGGTGACCCGGGGCTTGGGAGATCACAACCTCAAGGTCTGCAGCTCCACTCTGCCCATCAAGCCCTTCCTCTCCTGCTTCCCTGAGGTGAGCCGTATGGGGGCTTCCTCAACCATACCTTCCCTCCTCTGGGGGCCCCAGGCTGGCTTTCTGCCAGGGTCTCTTTGTCCCCAAGCTCCTTCTCCACTGTCTTCTCCCCGCCAGGTGCGAGTGTATGACCTGACGCAGTACGAGCACTGCCCAGATGACGTGCTAGTCCTGGGAACAGATGGGCTGTGGGATGTCACCAGTGACTGTGAGGTAGCTGCCACTGTGGACAGGGTGCTGTCGGCCTATGAGCCCAATGACCCCAGCAGGTAGGGCTTGTGTGGTGGTGGGGGGATGACAGTGGGGAAGGTAGGGGCCAAGGGAAGCAATGCTTGGGGACCCACATGAGGGCCTATGTATCGATCTTCCCATGTACATGTTGGAACATGAATGTGCACGTGTGCTCCTGGCAGGTACACAGCTCTGGCCCAAGCTCTGGTCCTGGGGGCCCGGGGCACCCCCCGGGACCGTGGCTGGCGTCTCCCCAACAACAAGCTGGGTTCCGGGGATGACATCTCGGTCTTCGTCATCCCCCTGGGAGGGCCAGGCAGTTACTCCTGAGGGGCTCAGCCCCACCCCTCCCACCATCATCCTAGCGTCTCCACGCTTACCCTCTGCCAACTCAAACTCTGAACTTGTCTCGCTGACCTCCTTTAGTGGCAACGTAACTGAAGAAGGGGTGTCAGTTAGATCCAGAAGTAATAGCTAATGGCAAATAAACCAGATGGATACGAATGTGTGTCTTTATTTATTCTGATTAGAAACCAAAAGGCTCTTTCAGGTGGTGGAAAGAACGGCAAAGCGGTCCTAAAAATGCAGTGCTCCCCGGTTCTGTCTTTGCCCTCTGCTCGCCCCACTCCACATGCTCCCGTCCCCTTCCATGGCTTCAGCCACCTGCTGGGGTTTTCTAAGTCGGTATTTCCCCCAGATCTTTCCTGAGCTTCAGGCCCATGTCCTAGCTTCCTACACACGTGTGCCTTCTCCTGGTTCATCTTGGAGGGGGCACCAGCTCATCAGCCCAAGTTAGAAATCTAGGCCTTGGCACCTTTGGCTTCTGGCTCTAACCCAGCAAGTGAATCAATCACTACATGCTCTTGATTATATATCACAAAATGCATTTCCTATTTGTCCAGCTAGCCCCACCCCTACTGTTACTACTACCTTAGGCTCCTAACTCTGTCTCCAGGTCATGCCCCTGTATCCCCAAATGTGACCTTTCCACAGGGTGAATCTGAGTTGGTTATTCCCTTGAGAGAACATTTCAGTGGCTCCCTACTGCACCTAGTCCAAAATCAACACTCAACTCTTGAGTGTGGCATGCAAGGACATTCACGATCTGGCCGCTGCGTCCTTCTCCAGTCCTATCTTTCAGCCCCAGCCCCACCCTCCTGGGGGTTCCATAACTCTTTGAGCCTATTGTGGCTCCGACCCATTTAACATCTGCTCATCACCTTATCTGGAAAACTGCACTTGTCCTTCAGGGCTGGGTATGTATCCCCCACAGCCCATGCATGCCCCCAGGACAACCACTGCCTCCAGTCTACAACGGAGCAGCAGTTAAGGGCAGAGACTCTCGAGTCCTCCTCTCCGGGTTCTGGTGTCAGACCCACAACCTCTTTGCTGCTCAGCAAAACGGAGGTAACCGTGCTACCTTAAAGAGTTGTTTCAAGGACTGAAGTAGTTCATGTCTGTACAGAGCCAGGGGCACGCAATAAGGGTTCCAGAACTTGCTATCTTTAAGCTGCTTGTATTTCGCGTTTGGACTAAGTTCTCTGAAGACCGAAATCAATCTGAACCGAGCACTTAGCTCTCAGTTCACACTCAGTGCATGTCTGTTGAGCAGGTGAAGAGGCCTGGGGACCCAACTTCTCTGGACTTCAACCTGTTCATTTATCGAACGTGTGGGCTGCTCTCCAGAGCTTTAAAATCTACAGGACTTCTGACATTCATTCACTCAGAGAATATTTCTTGAAAAACTTAGGTGTGTCACACAGCGTGCTAGGCGGTGGGGAGGGCGGGGGGGGGGGAGCATAAAGGACGGCAGGGAGAGAGCACCGCCTCGAGGGCCAGACGGACCTGGACCGTCTGAACTCTGGCTCTGTTCCATACATGTGGGCAAGCCGCTTAAGTTCTCTGAGCCTCAGGAGATGGGTGTACTTAACCCAAAGACCCGTGATGAGTACTGAAAGGGCTGAGCTCCGCAGCGAACAGGTCGCAAACTAACAAAGTGCTGGTAGACTGCCTCATCCTCCCTCCCTCACCCACCTTAACAAAAAGAGATACACGCGTAGGTGAATACCCGATGCGACGTATCAGACCAGGCCAAGTGTCCCCACTGGCACCGAAATAACGCACTGGGGATGGAAGCTGACTTCCCAGCTGGGGATCAGGAAAGGCCCCCAGGAGTGCCCTTCGAGGGGTACGCAGTAATTGGACTCAAGGAAATTCCAGGTGGGGGGAAGGGAGTTGTCAAGTGGAAAGGTGGCCTGGGACTCAAAGGATCTGAAAAGTCCCCAAGGCGGGGGCGTGATGTTGGGCAGTACTTACCCGGCAGGGTTTTACGAGCGGAGGGGGGGCGGGCGTCTTCCGCAGTCCCCTCGCGCTAGGTCCCAGGGGCTGTGGGCGCGGGTGGCCGGTTGGCCACGGGAGGGCAGCAGCGGCCCTTTCCCGACCCCACCCCGAGCGCCTCACAACTTTCCCGACGCCGGTCCGCCCCTGGGGGCTGGAAGGCGGGGCAGAGGCTGAGTCCTCGAGGGGTCCCGCCCGCCGCCCACTCCCCGGACCCGCCAGGGATCCCACCCCCGACCCCCGGCCGCAGCCGGGACAGGCGGCCATGCCCCGGGCTGGGCTGTGGGCAGGCGGAGCCAAGGGCCGCCCCCCCGGCCGGTCCCTCCCCCTGCCGGGCCCGCCCCTCCCCGCCGCGGCGCTGAAGGAGGGCGGGGCGGGGCCCCCCGGGTCAGTCTCAGCCTCCGGCACTGGCCGCGCAGCTGGAGGCGGCGGAGCGGAAGGTACTCGGGGCCGGGGGGCTGGGGTGGCGGGGCGTCCCGGGAACTCGTCCCCGGGAGAGCACTTTCGCCCTCCTCCGCTTGGCCGGAGCTCGGGGCGCCGGGCGGGGAGGGGGCTTCGGCCAGAGCGCGGGCCGCCCTCCTTCCCCTGGGACGTGCGGCGTCCGGGCTGTGCTGGGGTCGGCGCCGCCGGCCCCTCCCTGGTCTGCGGCGAGGGCTCTCTCCCACCCCACTCCGGGAGCTGCCCCGCGGGGCCTCTCGCCTGCTGTGTCCGAGCCTGGGTCCCTGCCCTTCCCCTCCCGGCTTCCCGGAACCTGCCCCGCCGGGCGAGAAGCCAGGAGGCAACTTGGGTGTCCGCGGGGGAGCCCCAGTCCAGCCGCCCTGGCTCCCAGGCCGGGCGGCCCGATGTGGACCTGGGCCGGGGTGTGGGTCCGGGCACGAATCCGGCTGGAGATGGGAATTCCCCCAGGCCGGGCCGGTGGAATGGCGGGAATAGGGGCGTGGTGTGACCATTGGGGGCTGCATCGGCTCCCAGAGGTCTGGACGCCTCCCTGGACGGTTGCTGGAGTGTGCCTGGGGCGGAAGGTAGGGGAGATTGGGAAGGATCTCGCTTCCTTTTATGTGTGCAGGAATCTCCTCCCTTTCAGACCCCTCCCTCCCTTGCACCCCCCAAACTTGGCTAAAGATTATGTTGGGGCTTTGGGCTGGGAGGCTCTGAAGCTGAGTCCTGTGCTTGCTTCTGGTTTTAAAGTTGAGGTGGTATCTTACTCCTTCCCTAGCCCTCAGGCCTGGCCTGCCTACAGGGTACAGCCCACCCCTGGGTCATCTGGAAATCTAGATAGAATGATTGAGGAGAGGGTGGGATGTCTTGTCTCTGGGAAGGCCCCAGGAGCTTCGAGCTGCATTCCAGCCTCTGTGTTGGGTTTGGTTGCCCCTCTTAGGGTCAGTGGGGCAGTTCTTCTGGGGCTGCCTCTCACACGGAGCTGTTTTCCTTGCCATGTTGGCCTTGGGCCTAGTGTCCTGGCCTGGCCTAGGCCCGCTGCTCTTCCTGCCCGATGAGAGCCTGAAGGGAAAGTCTTCTAATTGAGCTGGGGGCTCTAGGTCACTGAATGCATGCCCTTGCCCCTGAATTCTGTCCTGGGCCTGCCACCGTCTGGTGTCACCTAGACTGTCCTGCTGCAGGAGGCCAGTGGCCTGCTCACACCGAAGTGACTGGTACTCACCGCAGTGGTGACTGCCCTTCATCGACACTGCCCATCCCAGGCCGGGCTACCCCAGCCTGTTTTCCTACAGCTGGACCAATGGAACTAGTGGAAGTGGGTGGGGGAGTTGATCACCTGGGCAGAATTTCCAGGGAGAATCCCCTTTTGGAAGGTTGTTTCTATTTTTGAAGGGGATCTGCTGGCATGGTGCATATGCCTTCTTGCCTGTTTCTTAGGGTACCAGGGAGAGACCCTTCTGTGGTGGGGAGAGTGTGGCCATATCCTCTCAACTCCTAAAAATTCTGACTCATATCCACTTCCTCTCATCCCAGTGTTGTGCCTGTGTGTGTGCCTGTGTGTGTGTGTGTGTGTGTGTGTGTGTGTGTGGAGAGGAGGGAGGCCACCCAGGATCCCACCGTTGAAGAGAACTAGCTGTGGGCTTGGAGTATTCGCTTTCCTAAAGGGCAGACCAAGCCAGGCCTGTGGGGTGGTGGTGGTCTGTGGGGAGTACAAGAGTTCAGCCCAGTTTGACAGGATGTGGGACTGAGAGAAAAAGCCAGGTTTGGGGCAGAGATCGGGTTACCATCCCTTCCCTCTTAGCTTACTCCCTGCCTGGTTGGTGCCGGGACTGGCCCTTGTTCAGCTGTTTTTTGGGAGCTCCTCCCAGCTCGGGCTCTAGCCCCCTCCCCCTTCCCAACAGCCTCGACGGCATCAGGGCTCTGGAGCCCGCCCTCTCTTCCTCCGAGGCTGGAGGCCTGGGAATCTCAGCCGGCCCTCCAGCCGCTCCTCTCCCCAGGGAGGGAGGAAGCGAGGCTCAGCTCAGGGGGGCAGGGAGGCTTGGGTAGGTGTGATGAACTGTGCAGCTACTTGCTCGGGTGTGTTGGGGGCCCGGGGACGTCCGGAAGCCTCAGGAAGCTGACTCCTTGGCCTGAGTCACAGGGAGGGGTGCGCAGGGCCTTGGGGTGAGCTAGCCAGAGAGGGGAGTGAGGGGTGTCCCAGGGGGTGGGTAGAGGTGATTCCCTGGTGGATTCTTCTCAGTCATTCTGCTGTGGTGGGTGTGTGGCTCCCTACAGTGTGGTCATTGTCCCCTGCCTGGGGCTGAGTGACCCAGTGTTGCTGCCAGGCCCAGGAGGAAGGGGGGAGGAGGGCAGACTGCCTGCATGTGGGCTGTGGGCACTGCTGGGACTGAGCCTCCTTTGTGTGACTCGGGGCTGGCTTTGGGGACTGGGCTGGGGTGCGCCGGGGAAGCCGGTTGGCTGCTGCCACTGCCCTCTGTCTGGGTTTCCCTCCCTCTACTCTTTTTCCCATCTCTGGGGTGATAGGTAGAAAAGGCACCAGACTCCAGAGTCACACAGCCCTGCCTTGAATGCCATCCCTGCCGCAGCTCCAAACACATGTCGCGACCTTACGGAGCCTCCCTTCCCTAGTGCGTCAGAGTGGGAAGTGCACCGTCCACCTTTGCGGGCTGCTGGGGACCGAGTCAGGAGATGATTTTTGTCCAGATGCTCAGAGTGGCTTCCCTTACCCGCCTGTCACCTGGTAGTTGCTTCCACCAGCCTGTGGTCTTGGAGAGGGCCTCCTCACTTGTGACTGGGCAGGCGCCACTCATCCTGAGTGAGGGACAATGTTTTCTTGATCGGACCTTAGCGATTATGAAACTTGGAAAGTAGCAAAATCCTGGTAACGCATGAGGTCTGACTTGAAGCCCTGGTATGTATGGCAGATTACAGGTGGCTCTTCCAGGCATGTCCCTGATCCCTGAGCACCCCTCTAAGTGTCCAAGATCGCACAGTTGGTGGCTCCCAGCGGGGTGCGTCTTCTACCTCCCACTTCTGTATTCTAATCCGTCCAGGGAGACCTGTCCCTGACCCTGAGATTAGGAATTTCAAGCTCAGTTGTCTGAACGATTAGTTCTTGGCAAGAACACGCCTGAGCAAGCCCCTGTCCCTCCCTTTGCTGGAGGCCTCGGTTTCCAGGTCTTGGGGGCCCCAGAGAAGTGTTTTTGGATTCACTGGCTCTTTCCCAACCCACCCCCCCACCTTTTCCCTGTCAGCCCGAGCCATGGCTGCGATCAGAAAGAAGCTGGTGATTGTGGGCGATGGGGCCTGTGGGAAGACCTGTCTGCTCATCGTGTTCAGCAAGGATCAGTTCCCTGAGGTCTACGTCCCCACCGTCTTTGAGAACTACATCGCAGACATAGAGGTGGACGGCAAGCAGGTGAAGGCCAAGAACCCTTCCTGTCTCCCCCTGGGAACCCCGCCCCGACACTGTGGACCTTGGATGTCCTTCCTCACCATCCACCCACTCCTGGCTCCTTTCCCTGCCGGAACCAGTACGTGTTAGGAAGTGAAATTGTAGTTTCAGGAGATCTAGAAACACCTCCTGGTTCTTCGGCCCTGACTCTCTAATCTGGGCCGTCCTTTTGCCTCTGAGCTTAAGTCCCTCCGACTGCAACATGGGGATAATGGTAAGACTTCCTTCGAAGGTCTTTGTGACTTACCATCAGTCGTGGTGCTTACAGTGGTAGCTTCTAAACTACATAAAGATCAAGCACCCCCATCTCGGGATTTCTAGAAACTCACCTAATTTACATGTGACGCGCGTTGTCCCTGGCACGTAGCAAGTGCTCAAGAGAGAGATGTTGAGTGAACCTAGAGGGCCAGTGGTTTCCGAGGACCTCTGGGTGGCAGGGGACGGGGTAACCGGGGCCCGCAGGCAGCTACTCACTGGCCCCATGCGTCAGGTGGAGCTCGCTCTGTGGGACACAGCCGGGCAGGAAGATTATGACCGCCTGCGACCTCTCTCCTACCCGGACACTGATGTCATCCTCATGTGCTTCTCCATCGACAGCCCCGACAGCCTGGGTGAGGTGGGGTGCGGGCCTTGGAGGAAGGGCACCGAGAAGCCCTTGCATTCAGCCACCTTCCGAGACGGGGTGCTGTTAGCCAACTGTGCTGTGGGGACTCCGGCCCTTGGGAGGGCTCCGAGGGGGTACAGTGGTGGGGGAGAGGGACTCTGAGCTGTGAAAGGGGCTGTTGTGCCGAAGGGCCTCTAATACTGCTGTGAGGAGAGAACGGGGACCCCTGGGGGGTGGAGCTTTCTAGCCCAAGTGGAGGGACCGACACCTGTTGGGACATGTCTGTGCAGAAAACATTCCTGAGAAGTGGACCCCGGAGGTGAAGCACTTCTGCCCCAATGTGCCCATCATCCTCGTGGGGAATAAGAAGGACCTGAGGCAAGACGAGCATACCAGGAGAGAGCTGGCCAAGATGAAGCAGGTGGGTGCGGTGGCCAGGCCGGGAGCCCCTGCAGGGGTTGGCGACCCTCGCAGGGCCTATTCTCCAGCCAACCTCCTGGTGTGAGGTCTGCCTCCTCCTCCCCAGTGAGGAAGAGCCAGAAGGGCCCTTAGGCTCTGGTCCTGATGATCAGATTGTCAGGAAATGGGAGTGACTTTTCCAAGGTCACTTGGCATTTTAAGGTCTTCATCTGTTGTCCGTTCTGCTTGGGTGGGGACTAGTAAGAGTAGTCCTGTCCTCGGAGACAGCTTCTTCACTACGTGTTTTGCTTGGGGTGTGCGGGTTGAGCCGTTGGGGTACACCTGGGGAGGTGTGGGCAGACGTGGAGGCGGGGGGTGGGGGCAGGCACTGGAAATGGCTGGAAGGCCCAGAGAGGGAGGGCGCTGGCTTACCTGGTTAAGTGGCTCTCTGGCCAGAGGGCTAGAGCCTAAGAAAGTTGCCAGGATGAGGAATATGGACTATCCTGGAAGGATGATGATGGCAACGTTTTAAAGTGGGTCACACCTGTGTGTTAGAGAAATTCTTTTGGCAGGCATAGAGCATGGACTGGAAACAAGCGAGAAGAGAGGTGGGGAAGGTTGGTTAGGAGGTGCCAGGTACTATTCAGCCAGAAGAGGAGGGTGCACCATGGGATACAGGGCCGAGGGAAACAGTTTTTAATGTAAACGTCAGTCTCGGGTCCTGGCCCAGAAACTGCCCAGGGTGGCTGGGACGTGGGTGCCTTGTGGGGTGAGGGCTGGAGATACTGTTCTAGTTACTATACTTCACAGGTAGCGCGGGGAGAGGTACACTTAGCCACCAGCTTCTTTTGACCTCTGGCCTTCTGTTCTCAGGAGCCCGTGCGATCTGAGGAGGGCCGGGACATGGCGAACCGGATCAGTGCCTTTGGCTACCTCGAGTGCTCAGCCAAGACCAAGGAGGGGGTGAGGGAGGTATTCGAGATGGCCACTCGGGCGGGCCTCCAGGTTCGCAAGAATAAGCGCCGGAGGGGTTGTCCCATCCTCTGAGACCCCCGAGGCCTCCCCTATCCCCCCCTTCCCTTCCCAGGGGTGCAGCTGTCCACCTCCTCGGCCCACCCTCTTCGGGCTCCTTGTCAAAGGCTCCCTTTTCAGTTCCCTCCAGCCCAGGACTGCATCTGAGTTTCCCCAGCCCCACCAGCCCCCCCAAGGTGGTGGTGGTAGGCCGGCCCTCCCTCCCCGCACTCTGGGTACCTAGGGCGAGTCCCTGCCCTTTCAGAGCAGAGTCCCTTCTCCTGCTGCCTTGGTCCAGGGGTGGGGCTCTCGATCTCTTCGGCCTTCCCCAGAGGGTCCTCATACACCAGCACTTTATACACTTCTGGCTCACAGGAGTGTCTGGGGTAGGGGACTTGGAGGGTGTAACCCTGAGCCCCACGTCCCTGGTGTTTCTGCTTTGGACAGGGACCTTGTTTCTGGCTCTACTTGGTGGGGGGCATGAATAAAGGCCACAGGCTCCAACATATGTGTGGCAGCTTCCTGTCTTTCTCTCCTGGTCCCTGTCTTGGCTGCAAGCCTGGAGTCCCAGCTCTCCCAAGTTGCTTGCCAGGCTGGCCCCCAGTCTGTAAAGGCAGGACTCCCGGGCAGGCAGGGTGGAGTCTTGGAGCAAAGGATGAGGTCATGCCTGGCTCTGGGCCTTGGAGGCGGGTGAGGGGAGTGGTCTGGAGCAGGGGCTAAACTTAGAAGCCTGTGGGTGGCTTCCTTGCCACCTCCCACTGGGTTTCCTCCCCCTGGATCTGGGGGGCTGGGCTCCTCTCTGGCTGGGAGGAGTGTGGCCCTGGGCAGGGTGTGACAGTTCCACCCTCCCCTCTGGGGTCTGCCTGGGAGCTCAGGAAGGCCACAAGGCCAGAGGGGTCCACGCTGAGAAGAAAAGGAGGCTTTTGCATAGAACGAGATTTTGTTTTCAGTTTTTTCTTCCTCCCCCTTCCCCCAATTGTTAGCAGCTTGATGTGTCATTCTCCCCAGCAGGGGAGGGGGTGGAATGGCTTGGGTTGTAAACTCCCTCCCCCAGCCTTCCTGTCCTGTGGAGGGGCAGCTCAGCTGGGCTCTGGTTCAGGCTGGGCTCTGGTTCAGGGTCGGGTGGGCGGTTAAGGCTTGGCTGGTGCGAGAAGGTGGTCTGCTGTGTCTTCAGAGCTCATTCCTCCACTCTGGCTCTACTTGCAGGGACAGGCCATCTTCTCCCTCCCGCTCCTGGGGGAGGTAGTCGTGACTTTGGGGCCCTAGAAAGAAAAGAGGTGAGCCCGTCTTCCTCACCTCCTCCCCTAGCACTACCGGAGCCCGGCCCAGCCATACCTGAGGTAGAGGGCCTGAGCTTGCTCAGGCCGTGGAGCAAGTTCTGTCCCTGCTGGAGGTCCAGTTTGTCCGGGAAGGGGCACCCAGTATACCCCCCGTTTTCTTTACAGAATTCCAGGAATCTGTGGGGTACAGGGACATTCACACACACATAGCTGCGCAGGCCTGGCCGAGGAGGGCCGTGAGTGGCTGGAGGCGAGGACTTGGTCCTAGGACACAGGCTTGTGCCTCTGGGCCAGTGGCTTTTCTGGGGTACCGTGAGGATGAACAGACGGACCCCCTCCCCGAACAGAACTGCGGGATTAACTGAGCCCCAAGGAGGTCCTTCCTATCGCTGCACCTGCCCCAGGCTGGGGGTTGTGGCTCCCCAGAGGGATTACGGGGGTGGGAATGCTCACACTTTCCAGTCAGGGTCATGGCCCAGGAGGAGCGGGTTGCCCACCACGATGAGCAATGCCTTGGCCCGGGTCACAGCCACGTTGAACCTCTGGAAGGAAGGAGTGCTAGGGTCATGGGAGGGGAGGGCCATAAGGAAGGAAGAATTCCTCCAACCAGCCACCAGCCCTCAAACCTTAGGGTTCTTAAGGAAACCCAGGTTAAAGTCCAGGTCCAGCTGCACAAAGCTCTGGCTGCTCCGCACGGTAGAGATGAGGATGACGCTGCGTTCTTGACCTTGGAACTCCTCCACGGAGCCCACCTGGAGGTGAGAGACAGGCCTGCAATCCGAGGCTCATGGGGGCGGGGGAGCAGAGGGAAGGATGCGCCCTGCCTCGGGGAGCTTGAGCTCCAAGGCTGTGCAGAGAAGACCCCGGGCATCTGTCACAGCGGAGGGAGTGAGCAGGAAAGAGAATGGGGGGGGGGTACTGCCCTGGACGCTGAAACCCAAAGGGGGAAGCCAGGCAAAGGGGTGGGGGCTAGAAAGGATTCTCAGCAAAGACAACAGTCGCAAGGACTTGGGAACTCAGAGCAGTGGTTTTCAAACTTCCCGAAAGACAATCGCTAAGCGCTTGTTAAAAGAGGAATCGGAGGCCTCTAAGCCTAATAAGCGCACCGGTTATCAACCCCGGCTGCTCGCTAGATCACCTGGTGAGCCATAAAAACACAGCGAAGCCCTGGCTCTGCCCCCAGATAGCTGCGCTGACCCGCCGGGTGGGGCTCTGGCACCAGGCGCCCTAGCACTTTCCAGGTGATTCTTATCTGCAGCCAGCGGTGAGAACCACTACCTTAAGGTCAAAGCACCGACTGACTCACAGGGTGGGAACGGGGAGCGGGGACACTATCACATGACAGGTCAGGCAGGCTGGGAGCTGGGACTTTATCCTCAGGGCAGAGGCCTCCAACCAGCCTGGTGGTAAGAATCTAGAATCTGGTGGGGTGCTTCTTGGTCCCCGCCCAGACGAACAAGCCGCCAAGCCGGGATCTGCAGGAGTGAGAGGCCCCGGGAGAGCCCCGATGTGTCTCAGGAAGTAAGGGCGGGGCGCCTGGGGAAGTCTCTGGAAGTGGAGGGAAGTGTGGGGGGAGTGAAACCGTGGTGAGTGTCACCTTCAAGTCTTTGATGTCATCCAGTCCCCGAAGCTCCTTGTCAAGTTTGGTGATGCAATGACGGATTTTTTCCACCTGGAAGATGGGGACAGGTGCCTTTCTCTCATGCCATTACCTCAGGGTCCAGGTTAAGAGGGAGCTAGGCAGGAGGCCAGGGAGCGAGGAACAGCTGACCTCTGAGCTCTTCTGAGATAAGGGGCCAGCAGAGGCCTGAGCTCCTGGAACCTCCACCTAGTGGTCTGGCTACGAAGGAGGTACCCCTCGATGGGAACTGAGGGCCTGACCTGCTTCCGGTATGGAGAGATGACGCCCACGCTTCGGGGGCTCAGGCGGGCTTTGCCCTTCTTGGAGGAGGGGGCCAGGAGCAGCTTCAAGTAGGAGGTCACTGTGGCAGCCTCTTCCGGGTTGAAGAATGATGGGCTGTTGCCCTCACGCTCGTCCTTGCCCATTACGCCGTGAAAGATGATGGGAAAGCCCTGGATAGGGGGTCAGGGGAAACCTTCAGCCAGACCTCCCATCCCCCTTCCCTCTCCCACCCCCAGACCCATCCAGGGAATGTGGGATCTCAGGCCAAGGTGACAAAACCTGTGACTTCCACTCAGAGCCGCCTCCTACCTTGCACCTTTAGGAGGAGGGAAGCTGGGGTACAGGGGCGGCAGCCTGAGCCCCTGCCCTGTTCAGCCTCACCTGTCGAGGCAGACCCTCCCAGCGGCAGAAGCGCTCTCGGTCCACAACGTCAGCACAGGCCTGCAGCTCCCCTTCATAATAGAGCCGGTTAGGAATATCCAGGATGGTGGGGTGGGACCTGGGAGGCAGGAGGAGGAAGATGACTTCTGCCCCGCCCCTGGGTCCCCCCACTCCCCCTGCTCGGGGTACACACATCCTCCCCCTGCCACCCACTCCCTGGACGGCAGATTTGCTGATCTACGGGGCGCCGCTAGGCACTTTTTTAAAGATTTTATTTATTTGACAGAGGGAGGGGGAGAGAGTATACAAGCAAGGGGAGCAGCAGGCAGAGGGAGAAGCAGGCTCCCCACCGAGCAGGGAGCCTGACACGGGCTCCATCCCAGGACCTGGCTTCAGGACCTGAGTCGAAGGCAGATACTTAACTGACTGAGCCACCCAGGCGCCCCTCCGCTAGGCACCCGTAACTGCACGAGGCAGAACCAAACGGGGTTCCCGAGAGCATCTGGTCCATGGATTTCACGGGCCAGTCAAATTGAAAAGGAAAGAACAGGAAAGGGGGAACTCATCCTCCAGTTTCAATTTTGCCAAGGAAGGACAGTACAAAAATTATCATCTATTGCCATTCTTTGACAAAATACCGTGTTAAATCTAAAAGCAGAAGTAATAACCCCACAGCTAACGCCGACTGACCTCTTAGTGGACTCATCAAGGAACTAAGAACTTAAGAAATTCATCTGAGCTTTTAGGTACATGTATTCCTTGACTAAAGCAGGCATAGCTCTTTAATTTGAATAACGATTAGGTTTATGAAAAAACACACTGTCCCAATTTTCCTGATTTCTCCTCGGACTGCCGGGAAGCCAATCCCCCAATACATTTGCTCTGGAGTGAAGCCACTTGCAAGGTCGGAGCCCACGAGCAGCAGCGATGGGGCTGGAATGGAGATCATGGGCTTCCCGCATCCCACAGCCTCTGAGCAACAGGACTGCAGGATGGAGCCTCGGGCGGGGGCTGCACAGAGCAAGTGAAGGCACAGACCGGCAGGTGCAGTGAGGGGGCGGGGATACCTGTAGTTGCGTAGCAGCTTGGTTATGAACTGGGGGTTATAGCCATTGGAGCCCTTCTTGTACAGGGCATTGTAGGTCAGCAGCCGCTCCAGCAGTGAGTACCCCAGCCCATGCTTCTGGGTCAGCGGGGAGCGCAGCACCGGCCCCAGCTGCCTAGGGTCTCCTGCCAGCACCAGCTGCCCTCCTGGATTGTCTGTTTCCTTGACTTCCATCAACCCTGAGAGGCGGGGTGCCACGGGGAGAAAGTTAAGCAGTGGGACCTCCCCCAACCCCATGCAGGGCGGTACACACGCAGCCCACCCCTCGCCCCTCACCTGCTATGGCCACGAGACTCTCGGGCTCCATGGAGTGGCCGGCCTCGTCAATGAAGATGTGTGTGAAGTGATCGATGGGAAACTGAGCTGAGACCAACCTGGGAAGCGTCAGGCCGAGCAGAGGTCGTAAGGGGGCACCTGACCACCAAACCTGAATGCCCACCCAAGCTGGCCCCTCACCCCACTGCCAGGCACCATTGCTCCCCAGCCCACTACCTCCTTACTTATACACACAACGACTGACACACACACACACACACACACACACACACACACACCCCACCTGCTGGCCGTGATGAGGGTAGTTATCAGGACACGATATTCTTGTAGCTTCTTCTTGGCAGGAAACACGTAATCCCCCTTCTTTGCATCCCAGTTACAGCAGGGCTGTGGGGTGCGAGGGGAGAGAAGGAATCAGCCAGCTCTACCCAGCCTCACCCTCACTCTGGCTCTGGGTCTCCCAGGCAGTTTTCTTCACCTCCCTCACTTCCCAGGAAAACGGAAGGCCAGAGAGGGGTCCTGACCCACCCAAGCTCCCACAGCAAGTATCAGAATCCAGGTAACCCCATTTCCTGGACCCAGCATCCACCCTGAACCTCCCGGCACCTGCCACCCCTCACCCCTGCACACTTCTCCAGGTACCTTGATGTCCTCGGGCACCATGCGAATGTCCCTGCTGGGGGCCAGGAGGCGGTAGATGGAGCTGGGCAGGTGGACCCGGAGCCGCTGACAGAGAAGGTCAGCCCCTGAGTTGGACGGAGCGCAGGCCAGGATGTGGGCTTTGGGCAAGTGTTTCACCACCTGCAGTGGGGATAAGCACAGTGTGGGAAGCGGCTTCCTTGGCTCCAGAGGCAGGAGCAGGGGAGAGACTTGATTGTGACTCATGTTGGCATGGGGGGCGGGGGGGTCGTTTGTGTCCCAGACCTGAGGGAAGCAGTGACACAAAAGGCTACTTCTGACCACCCCTCTCCCCAAGTCCAAGTATGCACTTTACTGCTGGAAAACTGGTGTAGTAAACATTCGAGTCTATGATGGCCGAAACATGACTGGGGACCCCAAGTCGTGCAGGACCCACCCTGCCCAACAATGCTCAGTGGCCACACTGACTCTTGATGCCAGCCCGGGGGTGATCAGGGAGCTGGAGGCACCCAGATCTGGGAGGTGCTTGGTCCCAGGGGACTCGGCATAGGCCCCAGGTCTACGCTCAGGCCCCACCTGCTTGATGGCTTCCACTAGGGTGACAGTCTTGCCAGTGCCCGGAGGCCCAAAGATGATGTAAGGGGCTGGACGGGTGGTGCCCGTGACAATGTACTTCATGGCCTGCAGCTGCTCAGGGTTCGACTCCAGACTGCGGTCATACAGCCTGGCGGAGGGGCCGGAAACAGGATGTCACCTGGTGTCCCAGAGGCCTTCCTGACTCTATCCCCAATACCCCACACTCCAAGTAGCCCAGGAGCACCCCCGCCCGGTCTCACTTGAGCTTCACATCTGAGGGCAGCAGCGGGACCCCACGGGAAGCCACGGGAAAGAGCATGGGCCACAGTGGCCAGCGCCCCGTGAGCTCCAGGGCGCGGTGCTGCACCCGCAGGGGCTGGCGGTTGAAGGTGAAGTTCACCTTGAAGGTCAGCCCATCCACGAAGCGGCTCAGGAGGCTTTGGGAGAGGAGAGGGGGAAGAGCTCCAGTTAGGGGCCAGCGCACACTGCATCTACCCTGATTCCATTCCTGCTTTTCAAGACAGCCATGCGGTCCCCCTCCAGGAGAAGCTGCTACTGGGGCATCTCGGGGTTCCCCCTTAAGAAAAGCTGTCCCTGGGGTCCCACTCATCTCAGGGAGAGAAACATCTGCTGCTCTGGCCTAAGAAATACCTATAGAACCTTCTAGCAGGTCATGAGTCCCCCAACACCCACCTCGTGGAAAAGCTCAGCTTGACACGGTCCAGTTCCACCTTATGTACAAAGCCCTTGTAGGTGACAGGGTCCTCATGATGTGTTTCAGAGGACAGAAGTGCGAACAGGTGGTCCCCCCGTAGCACTGAGGGGCGGCTCTCAGTCACCCCGGGAACCTGTGGGGTGTGGACACAAGCAAGCTTCTATCCCAGGGATGGCTACTGGAGGGCCCAACTGCCTGGCTCTCCAGAACCCTGCTGAGGGACAAAGACTGACGCGTTGTCCTTCTACCCCAAGACCCAGGGAGCTTTGCTTCTTTCCTCTCCCACCTGCCAGGGCAGAAGTCGGGGGATAAGCAAGGAGACAAATCTGCCCAAACAGCACAGAGATGCTGAGCGCAGCAGTCCTGGAAACCCTCCCTGCACAATTTCAGAACTTGAGAGCCAGATTCCCGGCCCATCCGTTTACCTTCTTGGCCAACTCTGATCCTACTCTGCCCTTGAAATCTTAACTCAGTTCCTGCAATCTTTCCCTGCTCATCCCCAGCCCCCGCCTCTCTTAGCAGGTGTCCTTCTTGGCACTGCGTACAGGACTCTATGCTCATGTGTACGACACTCGACATCTGAGAGCCGGAAAAGGATCCAAGAATTATCTAGCCCAGCTCTGTACTTTCCAGATAAAGGAACTAAGGACAAGGGACTTGCCCAAGGCCACATCGCTGGTGGTAGCCATGTGTGGACTAGAACTCAGGCCCGCCCTCCCCACTGCTCTGCTCTGACACCCATTTGGGGCACAGGATGCCTACTCTGCTCCTTGCTGAGCCCCCTCTGGGGGCAGGAACAGTGCTCCCTCCTCGGCCTATGAGCTGGCTGACATGAGCCCACCCTCCCCGCACCAGAGGCGGGCGCCGACCTCCAGCGTGAGCAGCCTGGGGTTCTGGTCTGCGGGGTCCCAGGTCATGGGCACCGACTCCAGGTCATAGTGCCGGATGTCATGCTCCATCTGCAGCTCCTCCAGGTGCAGCAGGAGCCGGAGCTTCACCTCGTAGTTCCTCCACTGCAGGCCTGTCTCCAGCTGGGCCCTGGCACGGACGGGGGGGGCGGACAGGAGAACGGCACGGGTCAGGCAAGCCCCATGTGCGGGAGCAGCCACCCTCTCCCGTCCACAGCTCTGGGGCTTTGAAAGCACGCGGAATCAGAGAGGACTAGAAGGGCAGAGAAGCGGGCGGGGCTTGGAGACCGCGGAGCATGGGTCCTGGCTCTCCACTCCTTCCTTCCGACGCCCCTGCCCCCACCTCAGACCTGACTTGGCATCCGCACCATGGATCCTAGGGCCTGGAACATTCTCCCGCCAAGATGCTCTTGTGCTGTATGCCCCTGCCTCACTCAAACGTCATTCTCTGCTCAAATATCACCTTCTCGAAGAGGCCAGCACTAACTGCCCTGCTCCTGACAGCACACCCCATCCCCTGACCTGAAAGTGTAGCTTTACCTGCGTTCTTCGTAGCACTCAGCACTATATGCAACTTACAGACTATGAGACAGATGCTCATTCCCCCCCACTGCCATGGGCAAGGCCCTCACGTGAATGATTGCCTTGAACACTGCCTGGTACACGGCGCATGCTCAGTACAGGAACGAAGGAACGGGGCACAGGAGGCTGAGGAAGAGCTATGGGTCAGAGCGAAGAGACACAGAAAGCAGCATGAGGGGGCAGAGGGGGGACTCTTACTTGATCTCAGCAATCTCCTTTGGGGCAGTGAAGATACTTGTCCCCTGAAGAAGGATGGGGAGCAGCTGCCGGAGGCGAGGGGGTGGGCAGTATGTGCCCAGTGCCATACTCAGCTCCAGGTCATAGCCCCTAGCGCTGCAAGAGTGACCGCAGAGTCAGAGATCTCTCCTCCTCAGAGAGGTGGACAAGGCCCTTCCCCGGAAGATGCAAGAAGCCCTTCTAGAAAACTATCGCTGAAGGGGGTCAGCAGCTTTTACCCAAAGAGGCAGAACTCACTACCCCACGAGGCTACTCATCCCGAGGCTGGACCATCCTCATTTTTGGAAAGCACCATACTTGGAAACATTCAAAAAACACATATGGGGGCGCCTGGGTGGCTCAGCCGGTTAAGTTTCTGCCTTCGGCTCAGGTCGTGATCCCAGGGTCCTGGGATCAAGCCCCATGTCGGGCTCTTTGCTCAGCGGGGAGCCTGCTTCTCCCTCTCCCTCTGCCTGCCGCTCCCCCTGCTTGTGTGCTCGCTCTCTGTCCCTGTCAAATAAATAAATAAAATCTTAAAAAAAAAAACCCACATATGTAATACACATATATGTAAATAATATGGGTATAAGTCATACACGTTCCTTAGAGAAAAAATCAGAAAATAGCTAATAAATGAGTAAATAAATAATATTCTCACCATCCAGAGATAACCAACATTTAACTCTTTCGCAGGTAAACTTCTAGACTTTTGTCACTTTGTATTACCTACGTGTAGTTTTAACAGAAAGAGCTCAATTGCCTACAGTTTGCTTTTCTAGCACAGTATCCTGGAAACCTCTAGCAGTGTCAAAGAGAGGTCTACATAAATTCTAGGATTCCATTCACATGAATGTCCAAATAGGCAAATCTAGAGAGAAAGAAGACAGATGCTGCTAGCTCAGGGCGGGGAGGGAAAGGGGAGCAAATGGGGTGGCAGCTAAAGGGCATGGGTTCCTTTGTGGGTGATGAAGTGTTCTAAAACGGATCGGTGATAGTTGCCCATTATCTGTGAATATACTGAGAACCGGAACTGTATACTTTGAATGGGTGAATCGTACAGTGTGTGAGTTATCTCCCTCAAGCTGTAAGGAGGAGAGAGAGGTCTACCACAGGCTGCCTGACAATCTAACATACGATCGAAAATGCTTAGCATTTTTTCAGAGTCACCTGCAACTTTCTTCCCCATCAGAAAAGGCCCGGAGGAGTTACAAACTCACTTGGAAAAGGGGCCCTGGCTCAGGCTCTGGGCTCTTCCCATGGGCCCCCAACTGTGGTGCCGGGCACCCCAGCCTGGACTGGGTTGGAGGGGAAAGGAGTTACCGATCAGGTCTCTCTCCTTCCTCTATCCGGCTGGTCACTACAGGGTTTCCACTGATCCGGGTCCGCTTGAAAGGAGTCGTGGGCTTCAGCTGTGCAGCCAGGGGACTGTGGGCCACGGCGGCCAAGAAGCGGGCAATGTAGAAAGTGCCAGCTCCTTCTGAACCGGGCTCCCCGGGGCCCAGCAGCTCCCAGAGCACTGTGGCCGGGAAGTAGCCCACAAAGCCGGTCTTGCAGTGGACATGGAGCTCGTAGCACTCGCCTGAGGGAGGACAGCAGCGTGAGAGGGGACCAGGGAGGGATACTCCCCCAGCAGCCACAGCCCAGGGCAGGGGCACCCCCCACCGACACAACAGCAAGAGCCTGTTTCCCGAGGACCAACTCTGCCCAGGGCAAGCCCCTGTCCAAGGGCTCTTTCCCGTGGAAACGCACTCACCAGGGCCCAGTGGGCAGGGCAGCTCCTGGTCCCCATTGTAGAAGGCAAACTGGGGGGTCCGGCAGAGTGGGAAGAGGTGAGTGAGGGTGACAGGCTGGGTTCCTCCGTTCCGAAGCCTCAGGGTCAGCACCTCCTTGCGGTTCAAATCCAGGCGGATAAGGAGCTGCCCATCTCGGGCTTCATGGGGCCCCTGGACTTCCACGTCCACCCCATGTTTCCCGTGAAGATACTCAGCCCTGGGGAGAGTGGGAGTCAAGGCGGGGCTGGGACAGGAGGGGCCTAGAACAGGGGAGGCTGGCCAAGTGCCAGCTGAGCTCAGGAGCTCCACCGCCTCTCCCCAGACAGACTAGCTCCTTCCCTACCCTTCCCCCACTCCTTGAAGGAGGGGGCCTTACCCCAACCTGAGGCCACCCACTCTTCCCTCAGCCAGACAGCTCCCCACCCCCCACACCCGTACCCACACACCTGTCGTAGAAGATCTTGGCTAGCAGCGACTTGTGGTGTTTGCTGATGTCTGACCCCAGCTTCACTCTCCTCTTTTCTGGGAAACACACGTTGGCCCAGCGGTCGAGTCTAAAGAACCTGACCCGAGTCTTGGTGACGTAGGCCAGATTTGCAATCTTCATTCCATACAGCATGGAGGAGAAGCCAGGGGCAGGGGTCCCAAAGCTGCCGGAAGCAGAGGAGACTGGGAAATGAGGGAAGGCAGGGCGGCTCGGTGGGGAGGGCAGGAGGGGACGGTGTCTGCGGGTGGCTGTGTGTGGGACACACCAGCCCTGCCGAGGGACAGGACAGGACCCAGGGACAGAGACTCAGGCCGGGGGGCAGAGGAATTTTTAATGTTTTCAGGGAATTCAACAGGACTTCCCGAGATAAAATACGATTGTTCAAAACACCAGGTTGCGGAGCGTGCGTTTTTGAGGAGGAAAGCCCAGGACTGGCCTGGCGATTTGGAGCACGAAGGGAAGAGAGAGAAAGAAATGAGTGTTTTTTGGGGGGCAAACTACTCGGGACAGAAAAAAAAGATAGCAACGACCCAGTGGAAAGAGCTAGGGCTAAGGGGAAGCCGAGTGAGTTGATTCACAGAGGGGGACCTGGGGCCCTGCCTGACGGTGAGGAGGGACAGAGGGGTCAGAGAGAGCACAGATGTCCAGGGTGTGTGGGCAAGGTGGCTGATCAGACAGCAGTTTCCACCCGAAGTCAAAGGGTGCAGGTGGAACCCAAGCAGGAAGGGAAAGGATCCTTCTCCAGAGATCAAATAGCTTGGTTTTGTGCCTAGAGAAGGTGAAGATAGGGAAAACTGGTCAGAGGGACAATAACCTCAAGATTTAGTGCCTGGAATTCAGTTTAGTCAACTCAACACTTACGGAGACCTGTTATGTGCCAGACCCTGCGCTAGGCCCTGGGGGTTCAATGAGGCAGGAGACCGAGCCCTGCCTCGAGGAGCCCAGCACAGACTGAACGCATGGATTATGGCATGCCGCCGGGGGTGCAGCCGAGGAGCGGCACGGAGCCAGGCTGTCGGAGAAGGCTTCCCCGGGACAGCAGTCTAACTGAGTCCTGAAGAATGAACGGGTGTCAACCAGGTGCAAGAGCTCGGAGTGCCAAGTGAGAGCCAAGGAGGAGGGTGGAGGGGTCTCCAAAACAGGTGCTGGGGGTTGGGGGCGGGAGGGGAGGGGACCTCCCTTAGCCGGGTCACCTTGGGCTACTTCACTTCTCAGTCTCGCTCTCCTCCCCTGTAACACAGGGATAAGGACAAGTTACCTGGCGGGGTTGCTATGAGGGTTGCCTAAGAGACGGGCGCTGCGGTGTCCGTCTAGCCCAGCGCCTGGCACATAAGGAGATCTCCATAAGGCGTGCTACGATTAGTATCACACACAGCCTGGGGGCACTACAGTGACAAGTGTGGGGCGGGCGTGGTGGGAGGCAGCAGAGGTGGGCGGGGACCAGGTTAGGCAGGTTGGCATGCCAGGCCAGGAAGCCTAGACGCGACCCTTAAGACCAGCAGCTCCCCTCCTCTCCTGGCAACCAGGAGCCGGGGGGCATCCCCGCATGTGATGTATTCAAGATCTGAACAGCTGACCACCCTCCCTCAGTGCCTTCTAGGGAAGGGAAGCAAATCCTAGTTCGTAAGAACCATGGTAATCCCTATTTAACTCATAAGGCTGAAGCAGCATGGTCACTCACTAGCGTGTAATGAGATCATTGATGGTATGGACAATTCCCTGGTGCCCCGTCACTCTGCCCCTCTCCCTTCTCACCCTGAGCAAATGAGAGTGATACTACTCAGAAAACTCTGAATCAGCGCTGATTTGTTTTAGAAAGATAATAAATCATGTGAAAACATAACAGAAAATGCTCAGTAAATGTTACCTACTATTATTAGTATTCATATTAGTAGTAATAGTAGTACTAACAGTAGCAGTGGTAGTAGGAGTAGTAACAACTTACTTTCAGCCCACGGCAGAGGCTACACTGTGGTTACAGAGCCCCCGCGGGTGGTGGGTTTTAAGCAGGGGAGTGGCAAGATCATATGTGCATTTCAGATCACTCTGGCATCAGGAGTGGAGGATGGATTTGCTGGAGGCAAGACTGTAGGCAGGGACACCAGTTAGAAAAAGACCATTGCAACAGTCCAATTAAAAGATGACAAGGGCCTGAACAAGGTGGTGGTAAGGACAGAAGAGGGGCCAGATCTGGTAATATTTAGAATGTAAAATTAGCAGAATCTGGTGATTGACAGGAGGGGGGTATGGAAGCAGGGAAGAGGGAGGAGTCCAGGACAGGATTCAAATCCATGGGCTTGGCTTCCGGGACCATTCCTGAGATAGGAGGTAAAGACAGGAGGAGGAGGAGGTTGGAGGGCTGACCATGACATTTGGATTTGGACACGTTCAGTTCGAGATTCCTGTGGTCCAGAGGCGGCTGGCTCCAGGAGTCGGAAACTGAGAACTCAGGCCAAAGTCAAGCCTGAGTCGAGCCTAACACTCAGGAGTCCTCGGCTGGAGTTATAACCATGGAGGTGTTTGGGATCTCCCCAGGGAGTGGGAGTCATCTGAGAAGAGCTGAGACCAGGACAACCCAGGGAGGAGAAAACTCCCTACGAGAGGGAGGAGAATCAGCAGGAAGTCTCGACATCAGGTATCAGGCCCAAATGCTACCAAGAGGTCCAGTCACAAAGGGACAGAAATCAGGAGAAGTCACTGTCACCAGGGCCCCTCAGTAAATTCCACAAATCGAGCACAAACTCAAAGGCTCCAGGGGCATCTTCCACACCTGCGCCCTCTGAGGCACCCGCACAGTCCCATTTTTGAGCCATCAGTGGAAGGAGGACGCCCGTCCCTCTTAACTCCATTTAAGAAAACAACAGTGCAGGTGCCGACTCTCAGTTTAGGGCTGGGGAGCAAACAGGGCTCTTTGGGGGCTGAGCAAACCTGAGAGCGCATGCCCTGTCTCAAGGCGGCGGGGGGCGGGGGGCAGCTGCTTGCTACTCATCTCCAGACAGCTGTGGCCAGCAGGGAATGGAGGCCCAAGATGGCCAGACTTTCTGGCTTTTAAGAGAAGCCCTAAATCGGGGTGCCTGGTGGCTCAGTTGGCTGGGTGTCCAACTCTTGGTTTCGGCTCAGGTCATGATCACCTGCTCTGGAGATGGAGCCCCGTATGTCAGGAAGCAAAGTCTGCTTCCTCTCTGAGCCCCCTCTCTCCCCACTCGCACTCTCTCTCAAATAAATGAATCTTAAAAAAAGAGAGAGAGAGAAAGAGAAGCCCAAATCAAAATTTGAATGTGAAATCTCCTATTTTTGGAAACTTCCTCATGGGCACAGGGGCAGTAGGAACTCAACTCTGCAAGTTTTGCAACTTCTGCCCTGGATACTACCATCTCAGTATTTCTCAAATTACTCCCTGTGCCTCTTACCACCTACCCAAATGCACCTATCCCTGGTCTAAGGCAACAGCCATAACAAAAAAAATTTTCTTCCATCAGAAACTTCGTGCATACTTGTGGGAGAAGGGTCCCAATTCTTTTTTTTTTTTTTTTTAAGTTTTATTTATTTATTTGACACAGAGAGAGACAGCCAGTGAGAGAGGGAACACAAGCAGGGGGAGTGGGAGAGGAAGAAGCAGGCTCATAGCGGAGGAGCCTGATGTGGGGCTCGATCCCAGAACGCCGGGATCACGCCCTGAGCCGAAGGCAGACGCTTAACGACTGCACCACCCAGGCGCCCCAGAAGTGTCCCAATTCTTGTATTCTACATCTGGTCACCTAGATTTCTAGGAAAAAAAGATGAACACAGCCACACGACCAGATGAAAAGATGTTTCAAAGGCAGAGAAATGCAAATTACAGTCAAACTGAGACACCGTTTTACTTCCATTACACCAACAAAAGTGGAAAACAGAGCATGTGTATTACTCTTAGGCATATGTGCAGAAGTGGGCTCTCACATGCTGCTGGTGGAAAGGTGAAGTGGGACCACCTTTCGGGAAACAACCTGGAAACATCTCCCAACATCTGAAATATAGGTATCCTTTAACTCAGGAATTGCATTCCTGGGAAGGTATCCCACAGAAAGAAAAGTGCCTGCGTAAGGATCTGATCTGATAATATTTAGAATGTAAAACAAATGTAAAGTAATTAATGTAATGTGACGTAACGTAAAGACGAGTGAGGATACTTACTGCAGGATTATTTCTAGTGGCCAAATACTGGAAACCAAAAATTTCCCGTCAACAGGGAGACAGCTGAATAAATTGCCAATGCCCCTACCATGGAATACTAGGCAGCGATGAAAAAGAACACATCACACCCACCCAGATTGCAATTTACAAGGCTGACAACACCAAACGTTGCCGAGGATACCGACACACCAGAACACTCATGCATTGTCAGTCGGAGTATAAACTGGTACAATCGCTTCGAAGAAAGGCACGTTTTGTGTAAAATAAACATGTCACGATGTTCTAATTTTTAATGAAAAGAATATTACGTATGCAATAAAAACTCATTAGAAAATCCAACTATAACACCTAGTATAGCCCTAGCACTGGTATTATTCAAGAAATACTTGCTGGGAGAATGACCGAAAGGATTATCAAATAATTTCAGAGTACGCTTTTACAGACAAAACATATGAGATTGCAAAGGCTGAACCACTGGCTGGCATACAGCACTGCCCGGCACGGGCCTGGAGTGTTACATGTCAGGTTACATATATGGTCCAAACTTGGACATATATATATATATATGATTACATAATATTACATACCATTAAAAATATAATAAATAATTTATATAATCCTTTACATACTGTCCAAACTCGGACACACATATAATAATATATAAATATATATATAATAAATACACATATAAATAAATTTATATAAAGGGAGGCAGGCAGGGGAAAGGAAGTAAAATGCATAAACACCAAAACCCGGTCACACTATTTACAGATGACTACGTACATTTGGAATTATTAGTTATAAGCAGAAAGAATAAAGTAAGGCCAACTGAAGTGATAAGAGCTGTTTATCAGTAAGTTTCAGGGAAGTTGAGAAAGGGGCTCAGGAAACCGGCAGGAACTAGGGAAGGCTGAGCGGCCTCACCCTAGACAAGGTCACAACAGAGGATGAGTCCGGAAGACTTTGCTGCCAACCACCAAGAAAAAGGTCAAGCAACTTGCCTAAGCTTTAAAAATAACACTACACACAAATCTACCCTGTGACCCAGCAATTCTCCCAGGCAGATCCCCTGTGAAATGTACGAGAATGTTCACAGCCGTATATTCAACATGGCCCCAAACCCACAGCAGTCCACGAACAGAACGGCTAAACACATTGTGATTTGTATTCCGGTGAAGTGTAGTACTCGGTGAGAAAAAGAAGCTGCTGCTTGAACATGAATGAACCTCAAAAACGTTATGCGGAGGGGCGCCAGGCTGGCTCGGTTGATAGAGCACGTGACTCTTTACCTTGGGGTCATGAGTTCGCACCCCACGTTTGGGCTAGAGTGTACTTAAAACAAACAAAACATTATGCGGAGTGAAAGGTGGCTTTCACAAGAGTGCATACCTGGGGCAGCTGGGAGGCAAAGTTGGTTTCAGGCTCAGGTCATGATCTCAGGGTTCTGGGATGGAGCAGCGGGCTTAGCGGGAAGTCTCCTGGGGATTCCCTCTATCTCCCTCTGCCCGCCCCTTCTCAAGTAAATAAATAAAACCCCAAGAGTGCATACCTCTTGATTCCATTAAATGAAGTTCCAAACATGCACAAACTCAAAAAAAAAAAAAAAAAAAAAATCAGAGCGGCAGTTTCCTCTGGGTGGGTAAGGGTGAGGACCAACCCAGAAAGATGAGGGAATTTTGGGGGTGATGTCCTGTTCTATGTCTTGATAGGGACTACACACGATGCATGGACTTGCTAAAACTTACAGGATGGTTCAGTTAACATGTGTCCATTTCATGGTCTATAAATTTCACCTACATTTTGAACACTTAACAGTTAATAATAATCATGCTGAAGTGTTTGGGATGAGGTGCACTGAAGTCTGTAACTTACTTAGAAATGCACCGAAAACACTCAGATGGATCGATGGGCAGGTGTGCAAAATACTAATTAAAAAACCTAGGTGAGGGTATATGGGTGTTCGCTGTCTAATCATTTCAACTTTCATGTTTGGAGTTTGTCATAATAAAATGTTGGGGGAAAAAATTCCAACAATGTGTTAGAGGTCTACACCAGATGACCACGAATGATTTCTGTGAAGTATTTGTTGAGTAAGAAAAACAGGATGTGGAAAATGCATAGAGCACGATCCTTTTTAAATAAAACCACCCAAAGAATGCTCTGGTTGATATCATGAGTCTTCTGAGCACGAGGCAGAAAGTAGAAATGGAGGTGGGATGCCAATATGGCGAGGGACCCCCAATAAACAAGGATGTACTCGAATGATCCCAGTGGGGCAAACCAACAGAAGTGTGTTGTAAGTATGGGTGCATAAAGAGATAAATGACAGTGTGGACACCCAAAGCATCAAAAAACTTCTGAACAACGTCCAATAAACGTCTAACACAGAACATTACGGGCCCTCACTCCCTCATTCCCAACTACCAGCTTAACTGATGTGTATTTTTCTATATGTACTTTTTTCTATACATAGAGACTTTTTTTTTTTAAGATTTTATTTATTTGGCAGAGAGAGTGAGCACGCACAAGCAGGGGCAGTGGCAGGCAGAGGAAGGAGAAGCAGGCTCCCCGCTGAGCAGGGAGCCCGACGAGGGGCTCGATCCTAGGACCCCAGGGGATTATGACTCAAGCCCAGTGCAGACGCCTGACCGAGCCACTCAGGCGCCCCTAGACTTTTTCTTAAGGAGGCTCCACACCCAGTGTGGGGTTTGAACTCACAACTCTAAGATCAAGACCTGAGATCAAGAGTCAGACCCTCCAGCGACTGAGCCACCCAGCTGCCCCAAAGACTTTTTAAGCACCCGAGTTTTTCCTGTGTGCTGCACACAGTCCTACAACAGACTTCTTTCACCACCGTGGACATCCTTCTCGGACATGTTACCAAGCCAGCTCGCTCGTGTGGATGGCTGTAAAGGACAGCACGGTATGAATGCACGCGGTGTATTTCACTACTTGTCCAGTGATCGACAGTTAGGCACCTACAATTTTTGGCCATTTCAAATGTTATAATAACCATCCATGCACAAAAACTCTCGTAGGAGATTTGTGGTTATGGGACAAATGCCTTTAAAGTAGAACTTCGGGTCAAACAGAATGACTCTTCCCAACTTTGGAAAGTTCTGCCAAATTGTCCTCTAAAAGGGTTGTACACACTTAACGTGATCACTGACAGGAATCTGAGAATACCCTTTTCCCAGACCCTACCACCAGAAACCTTCAACCTTTTCAATCTTTGACAATCTGATCAACAAAAGAAAATGGTATCTTGCTTAAATCTGCATTTCCCCCCAATCACTGACATAGTCGAGGATCTTTCCTTCCGTCTGTCATTTGTTTCTTCCCCTAAATCAGCAGGAGTTATCACCAACACAAAGTGGATCATGGCCCCCTTCAGGACTCCACGGGCTGCAAGATGGAGCCCAACCTTTTCCATCCGGCATACGTGGACTTCTGCATAACAAGATAATGCAAACCCAGTACCACCACCACCACCAGGAAACATTTACTGAATACTCCCGTGTGCCTTCTCAAGTACACGCATTATCTCATTTAATCCTCACACCCAGGCAGCAACCACTATCATTCCATTTTAGAGAAGATACTGAGGCCCAGGTCCTCACGTCAATCCCTCCCCAACCGCACCTCGGCCATTCCCAACTCCTTGGATCACTCTCCGAACTTTCCTGCCCCCGTGGCCGCCCTCAGTCTGCAATGCCCTGCCCTTGGCCCCTGTCATTCGTTTGGTGAACAATACCAAATCCTTCTAGATGCAGTGCAGGAAACTCTAATAGCTAGAGCAATGGCATTTCACAACAGAGTATCAGATCTGGCAGCGATCTTAAAGGGACATCTAGTTCTGTGTTTTACAAACTGTTGAGCTGCAACTCTCATTAGTGGGTCAAGACCAGGATTTTTGAAAACTGAAGAACACAATAAAAAATATCAGAGGGCAGGGAGTGAGGCTCTTTACTGTTTCAAGGACACACACTGTTCTGGGAAAGCGGAGTACCCCAGGCTCCGAAGTAAAATGTATTCTTTACTGCCAATAGAAGTCTAACCACCCAGCCATTCTCCACGCCAGAAGCCAGAAGGATCTTTCTAAAACCCTGAATCCATCATCTCCTACTTCGAAACTTTCTGTGCTTTCCTATTTCTGTTAAGATTAAAAGCCAGCAAACGAGGAGGCCTCTCAGCCCCTGGCAAGGTCCTGCCCCACCGAGCCCCTGCCTCCCGCTGGCCTCCCGTCATGGTCACTGAGTTCACTCACAGCTCGTGAGGGTGCTACTCCCTCTGGGTCTGGAATGCTGTCCCCTTCCCCCTTACGACCGTGAACTCCCGTTTATCTTTCGAGATTCTGTTCCAACATCACTTTCTCCCAGAAACCTCTGACTCCTAGACCAGGTCGTGTCTTCCAGTGAGACGCACTCCCATCACATCCTGGACCTTTTGTTCCAAGCACTTATCACAACCGTAATTAAAGAATTACGTTTCACTGCCGCCTCCTTCCTTAGACAGGTTCCTTCTGTGTGTATCTACAGCACTTCGCAGTTTTGCTTTGCTCCCAGGAGGCATTCAGCCAAGATTTGTTGAAGAAAAGAAGGAGTCTCCTGCCCAAGGCAAGAGCAGTCTTCTCTCGAAACTTCTCATGCCACCCGTCATTCCTCTGTAGGATGGCCTCCCAACCATCACTATAGTAATGGCAGCTACCACTCCCAGAGCCCACGTTAACAGGCTACGCCAGGTAAAGGCTTTGATCTAAGACAGCTCACTTTGGCCTCACCCAACCCTGAGAGAAGGGCATTCTTTTATGCACCTTACTAGAAAATTTAGATAGTTGTTCAAAACTCCAATGCAAAACTCCTAAGTGGCTCAGCCAAGATTTGAACCCCAGCTATCTGAACACCACGCCAGCCCCTGCAGTACTCTATTACGTCTGTCTACACATCTGCTACCGTCCCCCACCCCCACTAGACTATGATCAGAGGCAGACGCCCAGGCGCAGGCGCAGAGCAGAGCAGAGCCTCATTAAATGTACTGGCTAAATAATGAACGATGGGAAAAGCCAAAAAGTTGGCAGCAGAGTATCACAACATCCTGCAATAACCTGGCTGGAGGGATGCACCCCTCCAGCAGAGGAAATCTCCCTAGAATTCCTGACGGGGGGGGGGTGACCTGCTGTAGCTATTCTCTTGCAGATCAGCTCTCGATCAACTCGACTTCCTCAGTTACACCCTGCCAGCACTTAGGAGCGTCTACCTACCGGGTTCTATGCTGGGGACTGAGGGAAGGTGCCAAGGTGACGAAAAGCCTGTCCCCACCTTCAGAGGATCTGACCATCGGGTCGGGGAGCCGGCCATGTACTAGTTTGAACACAACACAAGGCAGCGCACTGGGGCTATGTAACCTGGGTGTGAAGAATGAGCTCGGAGAGCCCAGAGGAAGCAGCAGAGAATTCCCACTGGGAGGACGAGGGTTGATGTCACAGCATTCCAGCCTGGGTTTAAAGGATGCGTTAATAACGTTCTCTCTAATCATAACAGAAATCTCCAGCCACCCGGCGTGGGGAGGTGAGGGGGCATGCTGAACGAACCCAGTTCTGCCTTCTGGAGTGACAGGGACGTCTAATCCTCTCCATCGTGACAGTCGTCAAAATAGTCCAGGATTACTACCTCGTTCTCCCCAATTTTTCTCTTTTCAAGGCACACATTTCTCAAGTTTGTGATTTTAAGTAATCTCTACACCCAAGGTGAGGCTTGAACTCATGACCCGGAAATCAAGAATGAAATGCTCTACCAACTGAGCCAGCCGGGTGCCCCTCTTAGGTTTTTTTGGACTGGGTCTCCTGACAGAATGAACCCACAGAGAAGCTTTTTCTCCCTCTGTCCGAGTACTAAGGCTACTTCTTGGCTTCCAATGCAAGGCCAAGGTCAATGTCACCTTCTCCAGTGAATTCCCTAATTACAGAGGAGTGGTATCTATTTGCATAAGAAAACACAAAATTCCCTAATAATTACAGGGCAGTATCTTATTTGCATAAAAAACAAATGCACAGAGTAAAAATTATTTTTGAAACCCCTTAAATTCACCCATGAAGTGCATTTTATCTGGTTTTCCATATATGCAGTCTGACACAGCCTGTTTTTCCCCAGGACTGGAACATTCTGTGTCGCTTTGGTTTAGAGTTGATAAAGACTCTCCTTGACCAAACTTTAGTCAGGCTCCTCTGAACCCCCTTCTCGATTAGGCCTCAACCTTGCCCCCCACCCCTTAATGTGTCCTCTTAGTCATTTCCCATCTACTCACCCCTCACTCTGCAGTTGGCTCTCAGTTCCCAGCTGTCTTTGCTGTGTTGGGACTACAGCTCGTCTCCCCTACTACCATAGTCTTAAATAGTCTTCTCCACCCGTCTACCAAGTAACCAAATAACACATTCTTTACAGAGCCAAAAGAAGTAGTTGACTTGTCTTCAGAGCCACGCTGTACTTCTATTTCGTGAACATAGGTGAATTCAGGGATGTGAAGAGCTGATAATGTCTCAATAGTAACTGCTCTTTCCTCCCTTCTCTTCAGCAGGTTTCTTATCCCTATTACACTCCTCATGTTATTTGACCATTTATGACAGTATTTCGCATGCATACTCCATGCCTATTATGGCCTCTTGCTCCCCTGGGCTCGTGTATTGTTCGTCTTTATGTTCCCCGCAGTGCCCTGCACAGGGTGAGGGCATAAACAGGTCATAATCCTCGCCCCTTCCTCAGATGTTGCTTGAGCCTGTTAATGTCCCTCTTAAAACGTGACACTCATTACTGGAAAAAAAGAAAAATCCAGATATGATCTGGTCAATATGGAGAGTCACTACGTCCTCCCCCCCAACCTCAAACCACACTTCTATTAACACCGTCTAACACTTCTTCCACTCTTTTAGCAGCCACACCGGCCTTTTGGTCTGTTAAAACCCAGAGCCTTTTTCGGGAGGTCTGTTATGAAGCCGACATCCCCACCACCCCGTATTTATTTGTGTAAGTCTTCGCATTTATCCCTGTTAAATCGTGGCGTGGTTTTCGGCCCAAGGCTGCAGCCTGTTGATAGGTGTTTCTGAAGCACCATTCTGCGGTTTGCCAGAGAGAAGTGTCTGATTTTCACTTCGATGCTAACAGGAAAGGGGGACCAAACAGCCTGCAGCCACAGGGTGAGAAGGGCCTCCAGGAGGCTGGCTCTGGGTCTCCATGGAGAAGCCACAGGTGCTAATGGAGGGTTGGTACGCACGTAGTTTGCGCGCTTTTCTTCTTTGCCGAGCTGCCCGCGATTCTCCCTCCGACCCCGGGTCTCCTCGGCTCCGCGGGATAGCGGACCCCCTCGGCAGCAGCCCCTCGGCAGCGGGGCGGGGGTCCAGGCAGAGCCCGCGCCAGGGCCGGCCGCCAGCGGCGGGCAGCTTCCTCCCGCGGTCCCGCGATGCCTGGCCCCCCCGCGCCCCGAGCTCCCCTCCCCCCACGCCGAGCGCCCCCCCTCCCGCTCCCCGCCCCCGCGAGCGGCGCGTGAGCGCGGGACCCCGCTCTCCGCCCGGGCCCGGGCCGCCGGGGGGCGCGGGCTGCGCGGGAGGCGCAGCGCCGGGACTGGGCGCAGGGGCCCGGCTGGGCAGAGCGGGCGGGCTCCGGGCGGCGCTGGCGGGGCGTGGGCACGGCGCGGGAGGGGAGGTCTGCGCCGCCCCGGGACCGGCTTGCGCCACTGGGGGAGCTGCGTCCCTCCGCGCCCCGGGGCGGGAAGGGTGGCCCCGCGGCGGGGGTCGTGGCGGCGAGCTGGGCCCGCGAATCTGGGCCGGGGAGTGGGCCGGCCCGTACCTGATCTTGAAATCCCAGTTATAAACGGTCCGCAGCCGCTCGCGATCTGTCTCCATGTCCAGTCCCCGATCGACCAGGAAACTCTCGAAGCACTGGCCCGTCTCCCGGAGCTGCCGGCAGCTGAACTTACTGGGCATCGCGGCGGCGGCTGCGGCCCAGGCAGGAGGGTCCGTGGAAATGAAACTGAAAGTCGCCGCCGCGGATGTAAGTTGGCGGCCCTGGGATGAGGGTGCAGCAGGGGGAAGCCCCCTAACTCTGACCTCTGGTCCTGCAGGCTCCCTTCTCCCCACCAGGCTTCCCTCCTCCGTTCTTTCCCTACCTGAGCCTTCCCTTCGGTCTCTCCGTCCTATCCCCTCCCCCTCCTCCCATTAACTCTTTCCTAAGGAGTCTGACCCCTCCCTCAGGGCCCTCCCCTTACCCCAAGCTCCCTCCCCTGGCTTCTAGCCAGAATCAGAACGTGGCTACCGCCGGGGGCCCCCTGAGCCGCCCTGGAGGACTTCCGAGGCTCGGCGAGGGCTACTCCCACGCCCACCCCCCAGGGCCTCGGGACTTATTGAAAAGCAGGAGAGCAAAGGGCAGGGACTGGGACCTGGGTAGGCTGCAGCTGGACTGGGGCCGTTCATCCAGCACCTCCCCCAGACTGCTGGGGACAGAAACCAGTACGGAAGCGAGCGGCACGCCCCCCTCCCCCATTCTCCCTCCTTGGGCTTTCAGACGCAGGGAGGAAGGCATGAGCCGAAGAAGTTCGGGGGAAAGAACCAAGTGTCTCTCAGATAAAGGTGTGTACGTGTGGGAGGGAGGGACAAGGGGCTCCGCCGGCACGAACAGTCATTACTTTTCTCAGCTACACAGGTTTCGTTTTAGTGGAAAGGCTGGCGATCCCTGCCCTTGAGCTACATATTTGGGCACTTAATTGCATTCCAGTCTGTATTGCTCTTTAATTGTTACGAGTGTATAAGCAAGGGTTGCCCCAGTCATCAAAATATCAGCCTGAGAGCAAGAGGCTCTTCTGTTAGGCAATAACTGGTTAATAGCTACAGCATCAGTACCAGGAAGAGAAGTAAAAGAGCAGCGCGCTTCAGAAGACAGACTATTAAGACAAACTAAGGGGGGGGGGCTCCTCCAACAAACATAAAACAAGCCTCTGCATCTATTTATGCTCCCTAATAACACACACACACGCGCACACACACACAGAATGGGGCAAAGATAATAAAAGTTATATAAAAAATTTCTTTAAACAAATATACCAGAGTTCCAAATATATAAAAGGTAGTGTTTTTCTCCAAAGTAATTCCCCGTAGGAGTCCACACACTCAATCTAACCTAGTGTGAGGAATGTCCAGAACCCAGGTCACGCTCCAGCTGGGCTACTCTTGTGCCTTTTCCCAGGCCAATAACCAACTAAAGCCAGGAATAACAGATTATAGCAACAGAAAATGCAAAGTCAGTGGGAACCAAAGCTAATGGGAAGGGGGAAACAGGGCAGGGGAAGTTGGGTCTTAGAATTTATGTCTTAGAAGTTGATTATGCCAAGTAGAGGAAACCCCTAGGAAAATAGCCGATTTTACCTTCTTTCTCCACAATTACCTGGTGAGGTCTGAAGAGTAGGAGAGAGGGGAACCCCTTAAAATCGCCTTGTTACTTACCATTGCAAAAACGTACCATCTATCACACCCACACTGAATGTCTGGCTCCATTCCGATAAGCAGATCGAAGTCCCCTTTACTTTTGGATGCCTAATGCGCCCTTCCTCCCTGGTTTCGCCCATCTCCTAGATATCAAAACATGCAAATAGCTATAGTACAGTACCAACTGGAGTAAAAATGTGATGCCATGTGGTTGTGGTTACAATGAAACCTCTCTAAACCAGTTTCATCTAGAAAAATACACTTCACGTGTTGTAATTATTTTCACACATGGCTGTCTAGATGTCTAGAATGGTCTTTCTTCCCTCCCGCCTTCCACATCCAGCTTAGGTCTCACTTCTCAAACCTCCCCCAAACCCATCTGCATTTGTAAGAGTCTGACTTTAAAGGGGTTGTTAGTAGGGGTCCAGATAACATTGAGGGGAATCTGAGAGTTAACCATGGCCAGCGACATTACTAGAATAAACCCAAACAGCCTCCGAAGAGAACTACTTTGGAGAAGAATATTAAAAACTCAGTAATTTCTTTGTTAACTTCTCATTACTTCATAGTTACTTGGGTTCTACAATCCAGCGTTTGAATGTTCTCTCAGCTCGGGTATTCCAACTAGACTGTAGTCCTTAAGGCAACTACAAGTTGCCCTTCAACTGAATGCTGACATTGGTGAGAGGCTGTGGCAGGTACAGCTGAGCCTCATTATTTGCAGCTTGTGTCTTTGCAAGTTCACCTACTCCCTGAAATTTACTCGTCACTCCCAGATCAGTACTTGGGGTACCTTTGTAGTCATTTGTGGACACGTGTAGAGCAGGAAAACAAATTCGAGTTGCCCAGTGTACCTGTTTTAGCTGAAATGGAGCAAGGTAATGCTCTGCTGTCGGTTCAGCTCCTTTTATAAACAAACGTCCTTTTCGTGGTCTATTTCGTGGTCACATTTTTCGCATTTTTGTCCTTTTTGTTGGTGATTTCCCTGCTTAAAATGGCCCCCACCCTGTGTAGTGCTGCCGTGCTGTCAGGTGTTCCTAAGCACAAAGCTGTGAGAGGCCTTACAGAGAAAATTCCCTTTAGAGAAGCTTCGTTCAGGCGCGCGTTTTAGTGCTGTTGACTAGGAGTTCAATGTTAACGAATAAACAGTGTATGTTAAATTAGGTGATTTAAATAGAAACACATATAAAACAAGATGATGTATTGATCTGTTGACAAAAATGTCGTGGCCACAAGTTCCCAGGAACCTAACCCTGCATTCCCCTAGTAGCAGTGTTTAGTATTTGCCAACTCATGTTTGCTGACAACCTTACACTTACTGTGAATAAGGAGAATCAACAGTATATTCTTATGTGTAATAGTGCTCTTTGATACATTGGATTTGAGGAGGTGTGAGATTGGTTTCTGCCCTCAGAGAGCTAAGATCTACTATCTTTTTATACGTACTCTGTTCAAGGGAGAATTTTAGCTAGCTCAACATTATCTTATGGGACCATCCAGTTTTGTTCTATTTTTACCAATCCTCCTTTCCTTCGATTTCCCAAGCAGTAGGCAGCTTAGTAGTTCTATGAACTGACATTCAGATATGTATCACACTCTTTTGTGAGTTTGGAGAAAACGTGCCAAGGTTTGCCAAGCATCTTGTGAACCCAGATGAATCCAGCATCAAAGTTCTAGATTACAAAAGAGAAGAACTAGGAACTAACTAGGCAACTAACAGCAGCACAACTACCCAGGCTCAAATGAAACAAATAGTTTTCAGCAGTGTTAATTTCAAATCCAAATATAGGAGTGAAGCCTCACAGAAAACTGCTTTCCATCTGGCTGAGAAACCTTTGCCCTAGGATCCCACAGGCTGATTGCAGCAGTGCACGATAAAATGGACACAATTCAAGCAAATATTCTGCTGAAGGAGGTTAAGGAAGTCAGGTCTCTGCAGGACTTGGCAAGAAGGGCTGACTTCCTCCCAATTATACAAGTAACCAAGGGCTTCAGATGGCCAAGAGATTCAGAGTTTTTACACAAGTCTGTATGGGCTAGGGAAATGGATGGGATAGGCTGGGGACAAGCTGATGGAGTTAATAAGTTAAAGGCAAGAACGTTTGAATCTGTTTGCACTACAAGTACAAAGTGTAGTACAACAAAGTTCCCCCAAAAGGTGGGAATTTGAACTGGCCTTAGATGGAATGTGAATCACTGCAACTCCTCTGGTTCTCTCTTAGGAACCAGGATAAAAGCCCTTCTCTCATGCCTGTAGCTAAGTCAGATTTGCATGGAAGGAAAGCTGCATTTAGAGTTAAGTCAATGTGAAATATCCAAGTTCAAGGTACAGGGATTTTCATTTCTACTTCATGCCTAGTGATTACAAGCATAGTTGGGCCTTGCTTTCTCAATGACAGAGGAGATAACTAGAAATGGAAAACAAAAACTTTGGGGTGCCTGGCTGGCTTAGTAGGTAGAGCATGCAACTCGATCTCGGGGTTGTGAGTTTGAGCCCATATTGCGGGTAGAGATTACTTAAAAATAATATCTTAAAAAAAAAAACAAAAACAAAACCTGTGAACCATCTGTAGCCTCTGGGCGAAGAGCAGTACTATCCAGAGAGACAATGCTCAAACTTAAAAAAAAAAAAGAAAAAAGAGAGCTGTTCTTTCCAAGTCTTTGGATAATCGCTGAATATGAAATAGGTAGGAACCAATTTCAAAAACCCTGAACATTCTCCTCAAATAAGACCAAACACAGTTCTATCTTACCTTGAGAATAAAAACTGAAGAGATGGATTGAAAAGGAGAGACTCAGACAATTTAAGAACAAAACAGGTATATTTCTATTGGACTACCTGATACAGAGGATAGTGTGATATGAATGGATAGTATGAATGACACATAATACAAATATATTTTATTTGAAATAAACAAAAATGCTTACACAGCTCAACAGGTCACTTGGAAACAAACTTGCCTGACTGTATTACTGAGCAAAAACGAAGCTGAAGCACAAACACCCTTCTTTTTTGACATTTATTTGGAGATAGGTAGGAAGACACTACTTGGTTTTTTAAAAACTGACCTTCCCTTAAGGCCTGGTCATAGAAGTGTAAACAATGTCAATGACTCCACCATTACCAGCTGTCATATCATATCTATGTCACCTGTGTATTCTGAGATCACACATACACCTGCCAATATACCTGGGAAGGGTTGCTGTATCACAGTTACATTTGAATTCTTGGCAGGCAGGACTGAGGAAGAGTAATTTGGAACAAGTTTTACATCCTATTTAGAACAAATCACTAGTATTCCCTTAAATAACAGGTTACAATAGAAAGATACTGCCTGGAACGTATCCTTTTCACTTTGGTTCATTTTTAGTTTTTGTGATTTACATAGTTGTTTGATTCATCTGCTTATAGTACAATCCTGCCACAAAGTATTAAAGCACAAGATACCTATGATTCCTTCAACATCTGCATTTTTCAAGTTTTATACTCTACTACATCCCTAGTATGTCAGCAGTTCTTGAATTATAAAAAATAATAATAAATGGGTAAAACCCTGCTAAAAATGCAGATGTCTGTAACTACAATGGTACTAGATGGGAAGGAGACAATGAGGGAAGAGAAAAAAGCAAACACGTTCATGTGCAGGGAATGTGGTTCAAGTCTTTGGATTTAAAAACAACTTCCCCAGAGAAGCTGGCTATAATGGAATTTCCAGAAAACTTCCTTTGCCCCCACAAAAGGACCTGAAAAGCCCAATCCAAACTTTTGAAAACTACAGTTATGAGATGCTATAAATGATCAAAGCAGTCGGAGGGAGAAGGATGAATGTGTCTTCCATTCAGCTAGTTTGTAGCGTAGCCTCTTTAGCTGTTGGTGGATCAGTAAAAACCACTGAAGTACCAGAAGTGCTTTGAAGGACAGGGTGGAAAAGTACTGAGCATATTACCTGTCTCTATCAGTAACAGGGCTTCATGGCGAGGAAAATTTTCTAAACAGTAAAATGACTCCAGGATCGATTTCTCTTTCTCTCCATCATTAAATGTGGCAGAATTAAAAAAAAAAAATTTACAAGTAGATATAGTGAAAACAGAAAATTACAAGGCAGAGAACACAAAGAATCAGGACGATGCTATAGGTTCAACAGTATTCCATAAGGCTAGAAAACCTAACTCTGAAAGCCCTAGCAAAATATCACTCTTGTTTATAAATCACTTATTTATCATACGACCGCATGTTGAATCCTTTCTTTCCATGTACTGAAGAATCCTACACTCAGCCTTTAAGCATTCTGCATTTCTTTGCCAATCTTGTAGCTGAGTATCTTGTTCCAGTCGATTTTGGTGCGGGTAACCGGAAGCTGCCGGCGCAAGGCCTTGAATGTGGTGTCTGACATTGTTTGATAGTTTTCACTAATTGCTGTCTGCAATAGATAATTGAAGATAAGTTGTTTGAACAGAAACGGATGGTTGTGATTAGGAAAGTAACTTTGTAGTCAAAGGACATGCTTGAGTCTTCTAATAAGGACAGACAGGATGTAATATTCCTAGTAAGCTCCTTTCCCATCTCTGAAGTGAGTTAAGAAGCCCACTTACATTATTTCTAAAACTAGGGCTATAATCCCTTCCAACGTTGAAACCTTGACTGTGAGCACAATGCCAGGTTGCAAGGTCTGCAGTCTCCACACTTACTAACACTGAACAACACCGACAATTTATGTTAAAGGGACAAAGGGAATTCTAACAAAATGTGTTAGCAGCAAAATAATAAGGTACTAAAGATCTAGAAAAATTAGTTCCAAATCTTCTTACCTGATATTCATTTTCTGCATGCTCTATGATTTTAATAAACTCCTTGGCAGTTTGGACTTCATTCTAATGGAGAAAGAAGGGAAATAGGAATTTTTTTTTAAAACTATAAGCAGTCAATAAAAAGATACTGAAAAGACCATCTTAAAGAAATCTTAAGATTTGTAGAACAATTTATAGTTTGTCAAGTGCTCCCATGCACATTACCTTCTTTGATTCTCACAACAACCCTGTGAAGTAGATCTGTTATTAGCATCACCTCCATTTTGCAGATGAGAAAACAGAATCCTTGTAAGTTCCTAGACCAAAATTATACCTCTTTTAAAAGATAAAGGCAGGGTCTGAATCCAATTCTTCACCAAAAGACCCCATGCTCTTTCCAATCTACCACAGTATGCCCAAATGACATCACCACGATGTCTTGAAATTTTTATCCCTTGAAAATATCTCTGGTTTAAGATGATACAGACAACGCCCTCACCAGTATCAGCCATATATGTTAAACTCATATACTCCTCTGTTTGCTACTTATGATGTCCAACCAACCAACCAACCAACCAACCACATTTTGCTTTACATGATTCAGGTACAATATTAACGTATTCTTTTCACTTCGGTTCATTTTTCATTCTCTCTCTTCCTTTCATCATTAAGTAGAATAGAATTAAAGGTAAAAGGTAAGATTTTCTGCCTAGAGGAGCAGTCCCCAGATTCTTTTAAATAGTCAAAACCATCTTTTGTTTTCATAACAACACTCAGACAAGTCATTTGCTTTTCCACTCCCCTTCTCAAGTATGCATAATGCAGGTCCCAGAAGCTACATGATGTGTGATGGCTTCATCACTCTGATGGCTAATGGAATGTGTGGGCACATATGAGAATCCAGTTGTCTCTTATTAAGTCAGACACTATACAATTCATAAAAATGTAAATTAATGCCATTCTTTGCACTATTTTTTTTGGGGGGATTTAGAAAATATAGTTGTTTTTCATGAAAATGTAATTTAGGTTAACAAGTAATGGGCTTCTTACTGTAATTTTTAAAAAAGATTTTATTTATTTGTCAGAGAGAGAGAGCGCACTTGCGTGCACAAGCAGGGGTAGCGGCAGGCAGAGGGAGAAGCAGATTCCCCGCTGAGCAAGGAGCCCAATGTGGGACTCAATTCCAGGACCTTGGGATCATGACCTGAGCTGAAGGCAGACGCTTAACCAACTGAGCCACCCAGGTGTCCCTGTTATTGTATTTTTAAATTAATAAATATTTAACATTTCTCTGTTTTAATTTCTAATAAGGTATATATTCAGATATACATAAACAAAAGCTATTTGGTTTTGTTTGTTTTTCTTTTTAATTTCTGAATTATTTTTTATGTTTTAAAGATTTATTTTAGAGAGAGCGAGAGAGTGCCTGGTAGGGGGAGAGGGGCAGAGGGAATGAATCTTAAGCAGCTCTCCACTGAGCAGAGAGCCCAATGCGGGGCTTGATCCCACAACCCTGAGATCACGACCTGAGCTGAAATCAAAAGTTGGATGCTTAACCAACTGAGCCACCCAGGTATTGCTTTTACTTTTTTAAATTTTTATTTATTTAGTTATTTATTTAAAGATTTTATTTATTTATTTGGCAAGAGAGAGAGACAGTGCACAAGCAGGGGGAGGAGCAGCCAGAGGGAGAGGGAGAAGCAGGCTCCCCGCAGAGTAGGTAGGGAGCCCGATGCAGGGCTTGATCCCAGGACCCTGGGATCATGACCTGAGCTGAAGTCAGACACTTAACTGACTGAGGCACCCAGGTGCCTCTAACATTTTTTAAGATTTTTTTTTTTAATGTAAGCTCTACACTCAATGTGGCACTCGAACTCACAACCCTGAGATCAACAGTCACATGCTTCACTGACCGAACCAGCCAGGCTCCCCAAACTAAAGCTATTTGAAGGTGCTCAATAACTTCTAGGATATAAAGAAGTACTGAGAATGCAAAAAAATTTATGTCCCTTCTTTCCAGGTATAGAACACAATACTTTTTAACTGAATATTCCTAAAAATGTTCAGCTTCTCTAGTGATATGAATATAGCCCTATAGGATTTGTTGGCAAACTTTCCTTCTTCCTGGTTTTTATTGATTGAAGATACTGCTGTCCTTGAGAAAATCTCACAATTGAGATTTTATTTATTTGACAGTGAGAGAGAGAGAGAGACAGCGAGAGAGGGAACGCAAGCAGGGGCAGAGGGAAAGGGAGAAGCAACTTCCTGCTGAGCAGGGAGCCCAATGCAGGGCTCGATCCTAGGACCCTGGGATGATGACCTGAGCCGCCATCCAGGCGCCTCGAAAATCTCACAACTGAGAAAGAGAGAAAGAAGTTTGGATTCTCTAAAGCCATTACCAGTATTTGAAATTATATCATGTTATGTTACATTATATTACATAATTACTTATTACATTTAGTCAAAGACTATGAACTAATATAGAGGGTTGACCACATACTTTTAGAAGCTGCCAAAATCAAAGCACTGAAAACAAACTGAATTTCTAGTGGCAGAATCAGTACTCAGGATCAAAATCAATTTTTTAAAGAAAGATAAGGCACAAGTGAGACAGATATTAAACATTCCACACTCACCGAAACAGTTACTGAATCCTGTACATCTTTATGACTAACCAACTGAACATTGCCATCTTCATAATAGTGAACCTGTGTGAGACAATGGTTGAGCAAGTTTATGTGTAGTTCGTATAGAAACCCATTGCTAAGGTACAAATCCATGCCTTAAACCATGCCCAATCTTTTTTTTTTTAAAGCCATCCCCAATCTTTACCAACTCAAAACAAAATACTAATATGACCAACTCTAACTTACAATGTTGGTTAAAATTCACAGAACACTTTAAATTTTTAAGAATTCTTGCTTTTCTTAGCAGGGGAAAGTGAATATTAATTAAGTTCAACAAATATTTATTATGTGCTTATTGCACTCCAGGCACTGTGCTAGTATTGTGAATACAAAGACCTTAAATAAGATTCCACTCTTAAAGGATTAATTAAAATCTAACATTAGTTTTTCTCCGTGAAATCCAAGGAATTTTAATGGATCCTAATCCCTTACAAATCTCTCCACATATACAGTCATCAATATCAGTAAGTAGATCTGACCAAGTGCAGGAAAAACTTAGCTGACATTTAAAGACAAATTGAAAAAACAAATATGCTACTGGTAAATTAGATTACAAAAAAGCAAGACAAAAGCAGTTCTGAGGATGTATGGTAAAGTGGGGTGCTACAATTATGAGCCCAATTAGCAAGAAGGAGGCATACACAAGAGACAGACTAACCAACAACATATCAGGAAGTTTTGGCAACTTACAAGATAGGTTCAGTCACCTTAACATGGCTACAAACTGGTCATATAAAATAGGATGAGAGTATCCTTTTGTTATGTGCATTTGAACAGGGTCTTGCAAATAGGAGTTGTCACCTAAATGGACAAGTAGAGAAGGACATCTAGCAAGGGGATAAAAAAAGTACAAGAGAATGGTTTAGTTTAGGGAAGAATAAAGAACTCACTACAGATGAGTATGTGTGGAGGGGAGTGTGGCAGGAGAGAGTGCTCTGATGCAAGCTAGAGACAGACTGTGAAAAGCAAACTGCCTTATTAAACCATGTTAAGAATCCAGCCTTTATCCTATTAAAGGTGATGGGACTCAGGGAAGGGGAATGTTTTAGAAAAATTACACTTGTGTTATGAAGAAAATCAAGTGGAGGGAGCTGAAACTGGGGCATAATGCTAGAATAGTAGTCTAGGTACTGCCTGTTTCCTTCATCTAGTCCAGGCTACCAGGACACATTTAGACAAAAAGGAATGTTTGTAGAGATAAAGCAGAAAAAAATAACTATACCTGCACTACCACAGCTATTATTTGAATCCTTACTATATGTTTAACACTATGCAAAACATTTTAGTTACCACTTATATCATCTCACTCAATCTTTACCAAAACTCTGAAACAGGGACCATTGTTATTCCTATTTACTTATTTTTCAAGGTTTTATTTATTTGACAGCACAAGTGGGGGGGGGGTGGCAGGCATAGGGAAAGGGAGAAGCAGGCTCCTCACTGAGCAAGGAGACTGATGCTGCCAGGCTTGATCCCAGGATCATGGGATCATGACTTGAGCCGAAGGCAGATGCTAGAGAAGCTAGAACATGAATTAGGTCAAACTCCAGAACTAAAACCATATCCAACATGCATAACACCTCCCACTGTTAAGTTTTGTCAAAAAAATAGAAATTCCCTGATCCAGGTAGAAGTAATGTGTCTCATTAGGGACTTAACTATTCTAAGATATCATAAGAAGGGGATTAAAACAGCCAAGCCTTCATCTAGGCAGAAACTACAATCCTATTAGCAACAAAAGGACTTCCCTGGGCAATATGAATCTACTACAGAGCCTTGTTTAAGGGGACAAAAACAGCTGGCTCTATCCAGATGGGCAAGAAAACTAGACTTTCCAAATACCCTCGCCAAACATTTAAATTTCATCTTTTGGCTTTCTAAAGGAGTTTAAAGAAAAAAAGACAATTTAAGAATACACTGGAAAAGCAGGGAGTTGATAAATGCCTGTAATACTTATATGCGAGAATCAGAACAGAAAAGATCTGGGCAAAAAAGACTGGGCTAAGTAATGATGACATATAAAGGTTAAAATTCCAACAGACAAGTGAGATAGGGGAAGCTGAATGGACTCCATTCTAGAAAGGCCCTATTTTCTGCTGTTTCTCTGCTAAGTCCTATTTACTCATGTTCTCATACTTTGCATCTGAGTAAACCAAAGAAGCTATGTTCCCATTCCAAGGGGACACAAGAAAGTTAATCATTTTCTAAGTTTCATCCCAGGCCCCCAAACACCTGATAACATCTAAGAAGAACCCGATCCCAATCATGTTCTGGGAAGTTAGCTTCGAACAAACCTTGGTTGACGCTGGCATTAACATACCCTACCTTTGGTGATTTATGGAATACACTTATTGTTTACCTGGCACTCACCTTTGATTGGAACCTACTCTGAACTCCTGAAGGATCTGCACCCTGGATCCCTTTCCAATATAAATCCCTAACCCCAAGTGATGGGGAGACTCACTTCCTTTTCTGAGTCTCCCAAACACTCCATCTGCTATATTCTATCACTTACACTATTCAATAAACTCTGCTCTCACTTCCTCCTGGCTTGAGTTTCATTTCTATCCTAAGCAAAGCCAAGGACCCTCCTGGCTGGTTCTGTGGGGCCCCCCTGGGTCCTCAGATCTGGCCTGCCTACATTACAAGGACAAGATGTTCAAAATACAGGTGGGTCACACCCTGACACTAGTTTTGTTTGATCATTTTTTAACTAAGAAACTCCAAGTCCAGAGGCTGAAAAAAACACTAGAAAGAGGAGTGAGTACAAATAGGATGAGGGATATTTAAAAAAACGGAGCTCTGTCCAGAGAAGAAACGAAGACTTACATATTTGAGACAGGTGTCTCAGAACCCATCTGAAAGAAGGAATTATGCAGGGCACACCTTTTTCTGTCCAACTGGTTTGAACTTCTATCATGTGTCTTAAGAACTAGGACATGCATAGGAATATAGCATAAGGTCACTAAGTCTTGCTGTTTATAAACCCGGCTGAAAATTCTAAAAACATTGATTTCATTATCTAATACACCAATGATAAATTAAGCTTAAACTCTGAGGGTTTTTTTTTTTTTAATTTAAAAAAATTTTTTAAAGACTTTATTTTTAAGTAATCTTTATCCAGCATGGTACTTGAACTTAAAATTCTGAGATCAAGAACCAGCCAGGTGCCCCAACTCTGTTGTAAAACAAAACTTTTTTTTTTTTGGACTGGGAAGGGAACAAACCATTTTACTGAGGTGCTTAGGGGGAGGAGTCCAAAGGTTGGGAGGACAATGACATCAGATATCCTCAAAGGGATCCTTGGCCAGGATCTCCCCAGCTTTAAGGTTGCCAAAAGCAATAAAACCTTTCTAGGTCTCATCTGCTAATAAAAATTTCAACATGACTATCATCAACATAAATCCTCAGAAACTGTTGACTTCCCAGAATGACCCTTTTGCCTATAGAATAACCAAAGAGCTAAATATCTTAGTGACTTTTCCAAGTAATTCTCACTCTGATTTTTTTTTTTAAAGATTTTATTCATTTATGTGACAGAGAGACAGCCAGCCAGAGACGGAACACAGCAGGGGAGTGGGAGAGGAAGAAGCAGGCTCCCAGCGGAGGAGCCCGATGTGGGACTCGATCCCGGAACGCCGGGATCACGCCCTGAGCCGAAGGCAGACGCTTAACGACTGCGCTACCCAGGCGCCCCCTCACTCTGATTTTTAAGATATGTGTATCAAGCAAGCTTTTCCCCAAGGTGTGATCAGCCAATCTGGTTAGATGGTGTAAATGAGGTCTGGGTACTGGCCCCTGTTTTAAGTCTTATCAGAAACTATCACCCTTTATGATATGTACTCTTAATTTATAGGTTTGCATTGACAAAGCTGAAACACAAGCAACTATTTCCTTCTATAAGAAAATTAAGTCACATAAATTTATAGTAAGCTGCTAGGTTAATGTTAATGTCATAGTTACAGGAGATCTAAAGCATTAGGCTACTCATATATGCGTTAAACAGAAATAGAATAATACATATGTTGTCTTGGTTGGGCTCCCCTAGAAGCATACCCCAAGACAAAGATTTAAGAGGAAGTAGTTTATTTGGGAGGTAATCTAAAGAAGGACTAGTAAGGACTGAGGTATTGAGACACAGAAGGGAAGGAAGTATTACACGTACATTAATGAACAGGTTATAGCTATGGGCCCTGGACTCTGGAAATCCAGACTAAGTAGAACAAGCTTCAGAGTGGTCCCACCTGACGGGTGAGGAAGCTGGCATATTTATTTATCTACCAACTCTTGTATGGCACTACGGGCTGCTCCAGAGCCATGAACTTAACATTTCCAGCTTGCCTCATCTGAGTGGGGCATGCTCCTGTGACTAGGAAAAGTTCCCAGGAAGAAAGCTGCTGGTACTTGTAGCAGTGGGCTATCCTGAAAAGAGTGGTACAGATGATATTTACCACATATGCTCTGATTAAATTATACCATTTAAAAAGGCAACTCTTGCTAATTGTTATTTTAAAAAAAGACTTAACACAATACAATAGAGGTACGATTAGGTACTGATTTTCTCAGTTACCGGTAACTTTTTTTTTTTTTTTAAAGATTTTATTTATTTATTTGACAGAGAGACAGCCAGAGAGAGAGGGATCACAAGCAGGGGGAGTGGGAGAGGAAGAAGCAGGCTCCCAGCAGAGGAGCATGATACAGGGCTCAATCCCATAATGCCGGGATCATGCCCTGAGCCGAAGGCAGACGCTTAACCACTGAGCCACCCAGGCGCCCCTCAGTTATCAGTAACTTTTAATCTGACCTGAGAGTTAGCTGGGCTTTAGAATTAAATCACCCTAATTTGAAAGTCAGATCTCTGCTAGGATATCAGAAGACCCAGGTAGGCATCCAATGAATTAACAAGCTGCCTATCTGTTCTGAAACAAGCATTAGAAATCTCCTCTGCTTGGTTACTTATATTCCACACATGATGACACTTGGCAATTCTCTCTAGTTCCTCTGTGTTATTTACTTGATTTTAAAACCTTCTGTTATTACTGTAAAAACAAAACAACAATCCCACTCACGTTGCTTTTTTCAGAGCTCAGAGTTAAGAGTTAAGTTTTATGTCTCTGTATACACTTAAATGAGGTAATATATATAAGAGACCCTAAGTAAGTTACAGCAGCTGCTACTCAGTCACTTAATAATTGTTTTCTTCTTAGAACTGCTATTTTTTTTCTTTTTTTAAAAGATTTTATTTATTTATTTGACCGAAAGAGAGACAGCCAGCGAGAGAGGGAACACAGGCAGGGGGAGTGGGAGAGGAAGAAGCAGGCTCCCAGCAGAGGAGCCTGATGCGGGGCTTGATCCCAGGACCCCGGGATCACGCCCTGAGCCGAAGGCAGACACTTAACGACTGAGCCACCCAGGCGCCCCTAGAACTGCTATTTTTAAAAATTATTATTATTATTAAATTTTTTTAAGTAGGCACCACACCCAGTGTGAAGCCCAGCACAGAACTTGAACTCAGGACCCTGAGATCAAGACCTGAGCTGAGATCAGGAGTTGGACGCTTAACTGACTGAACCACCCAGGTGCCAATAGAACTGCTATTTGATAATTCCTGGAAAAACCTTAGGTTATCTTTGGAAGAGAAAAATAATAAGCAAGCAGCACATACCACATGACTATCCTTTATCAATCCAGAATAGCTCTTTTTAACTACTTCCCCACAAAGGACGCTCCTATTTCTATTTACTACCATCCATCTCCCTGTGCATCTATCTACATATAGTTGTTCCTTACCTCAAATACCAGAACAAATACCAACTTCCATGTTTGTTTTCAAGGTGTGACATTTTAACATGGCTCATTAACATGTGGGGTCTCACCTGAATCTTAAGTACTCCAACCACCTGTGCTGTAGGTGGTGTGATGGTGAACTTCCACTCTGACCTCCAACGACCATTCCTATTAAAACACACACAAGACTGCAGAGTTAGCAAAAAACCCCAGAAACAGGTGATTTGCCACTGAGGCAGAGAATTTGGGGAAGAGGGGGGAAAAGTCATTTCCAGTTTGACATATCTAAGGCTCTGTCTACTCAAATATAAATCTGTATCCAAGTGCCTAAACATAAGCCTTTTCTAAGTTATTCTGACTTTCATTTTTCAATCTTGGAATAGAACACCATGCCTATACTGTTCATAGGAGGCTCTTCCACACACAGATGGGCTGCTGAGTTTTGCAATTAACTCAAGTATTATTAACCAAACCCAAGTAAAACTCAGATTTTCAACTAGGCACTTTAATAATCAATTACTTATTCTTACTCGATATTAAGAGCACTTTTTAAAAAGACAGATTATAAAATCTTGGAATTGAAAGGAATCTAAATGTTCACATCTAAATCCCTCGTTTTACAGATGGGGAACTGAAGTCTCTCGGTCCAATAACGTATCCCAAACTAGTCAGACTAAAAACCAAGTTTCAACTGCTGGTTTGGTTTCTTTCTAATATAAGTTAGAAACAAATAGAAGAGAACATCTATTTTCTTACCAGAAGTTTTTAGGCTGAAACTGGTGGCTTTCAATACATGCAATAATGGTCTGTTGCCCATCTATAGTTTTAGCATAAACCTATTGTTAAAAAAAAAAAAAAGTTAGACTCTGAAAACATATTAATCTAAGTGACAAATACTGTACAAAGGCAGCATGCTAAATACTTGGGGGAGACAAAGAATCAGGCAGGATGAGCTTACAACTCACAAGACTTCATGGAATGTCAACACAGAGCAGAACATGTTTAGTTCCACAAGAGACCGTGGTACAATGAACACAGAAGGAAATACTAGTCCTGCCTGGGGGTACAAGGGAGGTGCCAGTTAGGCTGGCCTTACAAGACAGGTGAGATACTCATAAGCAGAGACTGAGAGGAAAGATGAGTGAACTGTCCAGACAGGAAACTGGGGGCTTGTTCAGTTAAATGGCAATTAGTTCTTTCAGGTTAGACAGTGCGTGTGAGGTGGACTATTGGTGATAATCCAGGATAGTAGATTTAAGTCCCGTAGCTGTAGGTGTAAGGTAAACATCTGGACATTATTCTACAGGTAATGGACAGACACCAAAACAATAGAACCAGACCTACTGTTTTGGAAGAGTAATTAATATTGGTATACAGGATAAAATGGAGGAAAAGCTGAAGGTGGTTTTGAGGCCAGAGCATTAATCTAGGCAATAAATCCGGGTAGTTATCAGTCGGTACCTGGACGCAGAAGCATAACTGAGTCTAGCAATATACTGCAAGTGAAGGGCAAAAAAGAGGAAAGAGCCAAAGTACTTGCATGCTGAGATGGCCAGAAAGATGGTAGCAAACTGGGAAATTCAGCTAAAAGTTAGAAACCCCAACTGTTCCTTAATGTGGAAGAGGTGAACAGAAATGCAATACAAAGGAAAAGCAAAAAAATAAATAGTGCTTTACAGTCCACAAAATGTTTTCACATTTACTTTCCATATATTGAATAACTTGAGTTTTAAAGAGAGAGAAATACAGCAATGGGGAATACCAACATTCACAAAAGCAGGGAGAAGAAAAGAAGTAGAGACAGACTTAGAATGAGTAGAGGGTGCTGGCAGAGCAGTCTAAGCAAAAGAGAATTTCTGGAAGTAGCTGGTCGGTCTCAGTGTGAAATACCATATGGAAGTCAAGGATAAAGAAAAGGATACTGAGTCAGGCAATTCAGGAACCGTCAATAACCTCAGAGAGAAGTTTCTATAATGACTGAAGCCAGAATTCACAGGGTTAAGAAGTACATAGGTAATGAAGAAGTGGCACTAGCAGGAGCAGATGTTCCCAGGTGTGGTTATGTAGCAGAGAGACAGAGATAAGGAAAGAAATGAAGGAGAGGAAGGAGGAGCCAAGAGAGAAAAACAGAAGTAACTTACAGAAATTATTATGACTGAGGAAAAGTTTGTTCTCCTCAAGGGCAGGAGAAATAAAAATATTTCTAGGTAAAGAGAAAGCTATGGGATAGGCTAATATAAAATCAAGAAGAAGGATCCTTCTTCCTAAGATTAAGTACAGTGGAAGAGAGAAGATTGCTGAATGTGGAAAGCAGAGAAAAAGATTTCATGTCAGTCTTACTAAAATGTGGGGGATCAAACAGATGCCTAAGGACAATGGGAATGGTTTGGAACACGCTATATAGAAAATATCATAGGGAACACTGAGATGACATTAATAATTACTAAGCAGGACAGCTCCGAGGATATAAAACACTTGGGTACAGTAGACACTGTCGGAATAATTCCATGGCTTTTGTAGCTCATCTGTTAGCTAAGACAAGTGAGAAAAGCTGAGAAAAGGACACAGTAGGGTTACTTGGTGTAGAAACTCTCCAAAGAAAAGTACGGCCAAATTTTAAATAGGTAACAAATGTTAAGTAGAAAATTTAGGATTGCAAAGTCAATTTCTAGAAGAGAGTGTATCATGACTTCCTTTGCAATCCTGGGTTGCAAAATGTAACTGTACTTATCCACCATAATGGGTTTTCTCCATTATTTAAAAAATAAAAAACAAACAAAAAACATGTAATAGTAACAATATCTAACATTTAGCCAAAGCTTTCTTTGTGCCATTTTCCAAGCATTTTATATGTGTTATCAGCTCACTCAATCCTCACAATCCTATGAGGTAAGAACTATCATTTCCATTTTATGAGTGAAAAGGCACAGAGATGTTAACTCATTTGCCCAAGGTCACGTTGCTAATTAAGTGGCAAGACAAAGATTCAAACCAGTTAGTATGGCTTCATGTAAGGACTTTTTTTTTTTTAAGATTTTATTTATTTATTCGACAGAGATAGAGACAGCCAGCGAGAGAGGGAACACAAGCAGGGGGAGTGGGAGAGGAAGAAGCAGGCTCATAGCAGAGGAGCCTGATGTGGGGCTCGATCCCATAACGCCGGGATCACGCCCTGAGCCGAAGGCAGACGCTTAACCGTTGTGCCACCCAGGCGCCCCTCAGGTAAGGACTCTTAACCGAAATTGTATTATTGCCAGTTAACCCATCATCATTACATACTTTAAATATTCTAATAGACATTTTTCTTAATATCTGTAATTTTACAAAGGAAAAATGATGAGTCAAATCTATCATTTTTTTAACATCAAGAGGTAGTTTAAAAAAAAGTCAAATTACCAGATTTAAAAAAAATAGTCCAAATAGTTGAGACAATCAAATGAAAGTATCTAAACTATGTAAGACGTAGCTTTCTATAAAAATGCCTATACCAAAAAGTCATAAATGTGGCAACAGCTGTCTTGACAATCTTAATTTACTTTTTCCCGATGTATAAAGATGTTTAAAAACTTTTTTTGATGGGTATAAGGCAATTTCTGATGAACAAATAAGAGAAAGGTGAAATAGGATAAAATGAAATTTAAAATTTTTACGCACTGGGATTTTTAAAAAGAATTTTCCATATATACAAACTCTTTCAAAAATGAGTTAGGGAATAAAATACAGAGGAGACTCTAACTAAGAAAGAAGTGATGTTTGGCTGGCCAAAGCCCCCAAAGGATAAGGTAAATGTAAGGAATAAAACATTCTTTAATAATGAAGCAGGCAGATACTTAACAGTACAGAAGCCGTTGGAATAATGATCTTTCACATAGGCCCTTAAAACACTGTCACAGGATTCTCTCCAAGACTTCAGACCTCCATCTGCGTCTTCTGGCTGGGGGTCACTCGCTTCTTTCCGTAAGTGATCAAACTTAAAGGAAATTTTGTTTCTTGGATCTAAAAATCTGCTATTACCCAGGTCACCGTGCTCTGTAATTAAGACCTTCCAAAGAATAATTACAAATATGAGTAACTGTAAAAAGACAGTTGTCAAATTTTACAAAGCAAATAAAAATTCTGAAGAGGCCAGTTAACTTTTCATTTATACTTGGATTTCTCTTCTATACTGACTTTTCAATCAAGTCACATATTTTTTTTAAATTTAATTTAATTTTTTAAGTAAACTCTACCCCCACTGTGGGGCTTGTACCCATGACCCCAAGACCAAGAATAGCATGCTCTACTGACTAAGCCAGCCAGGTGCTCCTCAAGTCACATTTTTATTCTTTTTTCCCTAAGATTTATTTATTTGAGAAAGAGAAAGAAAGAGAGAGAGGTTGGAGTGGGGGGAGGGAGAGAGAAACTCAAGCGGACTCCGCGTGGAGCCTAACTAGTGGCTCAATCTCACAACCCTGAGATCACGACCTGAACTGAAACCAAGAGCTGAACGCTCAACCGACTGCACCACCCAGGCTTCTCACATTTATATTCTTATAAAAATATTACGTTTATAGTTAAGTCACCTCTAAACCACAACATCTCCCCATCCTACCCTTCATTTCTTGGTTTCTGTCTAGTGTACTGCCAACATGTATACCTTATACATAGCTGTAACAATAACTTACCTGTATACTTTTATGTTTTTTTTTTATATATTTCATAAAACTTTTCCAGTCATTATACTTAGCATTTAAAATAGGTAATACATTCACGTGGTTCAACAATGAAAAAATATATATAAAGTGAGATCTTTGTCTCACCTTTAACTCTTATCCACCAAATTCCTAATAAATTTCCCCTTCTCTACAAGGCAACTGATTTTATTAATTTACAGCAAGGGTCAGGATGGTAGGTGCCACTTATTTTTATAAATAAAGTTTTATTGAACACAGCCCTGCTTGTTTGTTTTGTATTATCTATGGCTGCTTTCCCAAAACAGCAGGGTTGAGTAGTCACAACTGACGACTCTATGTCCAGCAAAGCTGATAATATTTACTCTGGCCCTTTACAAAAATCTGCCAATCTCTGATACATTCATTCAGAGTTTCTTTTTTTACAAATATAAGTATGAATATATATTCTAACTCCCCACCCCTTTCTTTTACACAAAAACTAGCACACTATCCTGTACTTAAAAAAAAAAACAAAAAACAAACAAACAAAAAAACCCAACTTAATATATCCAGAAGAACTTTCCCGGTAAGTACTCAGAGAACTTCTTTATTTTTGTTACAGTTGTACACTACACCATTGTATGTATATTCAAAAATTTATTCAACCAGTCCTCTATTAATGGATAGTTTGGGTTGTTATTATGAACAATACGGCAACAAATGTCCTTGTATGTTCATTTATGTACAAATTATGTACGTGTGCCAAGTACTCATGTGAGATAAATTCTCTCAAGGGGGACAACTAGGTCAAAAGGAAAATGTATTCATAGTATTGACAGAGATTGACAAACTGCCCTATATCACAGATAGGGTGTCGTACCAAGTTAAAAGCGCAACATCAGTAGAAATTTCAATTGGCATTTCTTTTCATCTTTTAAGAAGAGTCATTTTCTAGTTGAACTCTTTATAAATTAGGCAGGTAAAACTTTCCATCTGTCAAGTTTCACATATTTTTCCCTAATTTCCCATTTGTCTTTTGACACACTTACCATTTTTAATAATTATATATAATTTCAGAATATTGACATACCATAATCTACTTAAATCATTTCCTAATTGAAGGAGGTTTAAGCTACTTTCAGTTTCCATTATCGAAAGCCACTATAAATTCTACCATAAATAAAATCTTCTGCTAAAAAAAAAATCTTTGGAAAGAATTCCTAGTTTTGAGATTTCTGTCCTTATCACCAAACTAACCTTTAAAAAACTTGTTTACAATGATGGTAGGAACCACGAATGTAACTATGTTCTTAGTCTTAACCCTCATAAAGCTTTCTCACCACAATTCTGCAACTTTCATAACTAAAAGGTAAATATTCACATTAAACTTTAACCTGCATTTCCTTAATTATTACTTTTGGGCGATCTAACACTTTTCTAAGTTTGCTTTGTTATTTCCCACTTGGGTGCAAGTGGTTTATGTCTGTTGCTTGTTTATTCACTGAACTCTTGGCGTCATCCTTAGGTATCTGAATAACCTCTTTATCTATTACGCTTGAGGAACATATTTACTCCTTTTTAAATCTTATTTTTAAAACTTTTTATTATGCAAAGGTCATTTTCTTTTTCTTTTTTTTTTTAAGATTTTATTTACTCATTTGACAGAGAGAGAGACAGCCTGCGAGAGAGGGAACACAAACAGGGGGAGTGGGAGAGGAAGAAGCAGGCTCCCAGCGGAGAAGCCTAGGATCACGCCCTGAGCTGAAGGCAGACACTTAATGACTGAGCCACCCAGGTGCCCCGCAAAGGTCATTTTCTTTTATAAACTTTCTTCTTTGAAGTTTTTTTTTTTTTTTTAATATATTTCAGTGCTCTCTACACCCAACGTGGGGCTGAAAATCACAACCCTAAGATCAAGCACAGCATACTCCACCGACTGAGCCAGCCAGGCGCCTGCCTCCTTTTATAAACTTCCTAATGTTTCATCATTACTTAAGTTATGATTCCCTTTCCATTCCCTACTAAATTTTTATGTTTTAAAAAAATATTTAACCTTTAAACTCCACCTGGAATTAATCTAAGTGTACAGTTGGCACTGGAAATCAAAGTTAGATTAATCTCATACATTTTATCAATTGTTTCCTTTTCCCTTCTGTTTTATGATACTTAGGGGCTTTCTGATTGTTGCCTTGTGTCTTTCATTAGTCTCTCATTTGTTTTTTGTAATCAGAATGATCCTGTATGGTCTATTTTTCATAGGAATTGTATGAAATCTATTTGAAAAACAAAGTTTCCATATCATTTATATTTCTCATTCAGATAAGCTTTCCATATTATTTATACTTATTCAGAAACATGGCATTTAAATCTACTTAATTTTCCATTTATTTCCTTGATTAAAGTGTGCGTGTGTATGTGTGTGAACTGTATTGCAGACTCTTGCTAGTTTCCAATCCAATATCTATTCTCTCCTTTCCCTTACTAACAGAACTGCAAAGGTTTTCAAAAAGACAATGTGTACAACTAAAAAAATGACACTTTCCAGCTAGGAATGACAAAGTGATAGGAGTTTTGGCAGTAACTTATCAGTGGAAGTTGCTTCTGGAAAGGCCAAAAGTACCTTTTGCAACTTCCTCTTTTTCCTTCCTGGAACATGGATTCAGTGCCCTGAAAATGGGGCAGCTCTCTTAAAGAGCACGATAATGAGGGGTGCTTGGGTGGCTCAGTCAGTTGGGCATCTGCCTTCGGCTCAGGTCGAGATCCCAGGATCCTGGGATTGAGCCCTGTGTCGGGTTCCCTGCTGAGCAGGGAGCCTGCTTCTCCCTCTACCCCTTGCTCACGTGTTCTCTTTCTCTCTTAAATAAATAAATAAATAAATAAATAAATAAATAAATCTTAAAAAAAAAAAAAGAGAGCATGATAATGAAAGCCACACTGAAGGCAGGCAGAAGAAAGAGGTGGAAGCAACTAGGATCTCTGATGACATCATGGAGCTACTATAACAGCTCTCTAATATTATCTCTGGACTTCTTACATAACAAAAATTTCTACTTAATCTACTATAGTCAATTTTTATTATATGCAGCGGTGGCATCTACTTTATTTTTGTCTTTTTTCCTTTGTGAGTATGTGTGTTTTATGGCACCTACTTTATTTTTTTAAAGATTTTATTTTTAAGTAATCTCTATACCCAACATGGTACTCAAACTTATAACCCTGAGATCAAGTTTTGCATGGTCGACTCACTAAGCCACCCAGGCGTGCCCCTATGGCAACTACTTTAATAATTTATACGTCTTTCCTTGTTTTAGTGTCCAGGTAATGGCTTTTTGTTGTTGCTGTTGTGGCTAAGAATGCAATCTCCTGTTGACTATATTTTTAAAGTTAGCTACTACTGGTATATGGGAATGCTCTTATAACATGCATCTGGACACATCTTATTATTTCAATAATTCTTCTCTATTATTAAATTATACAATATCAATTGCAAGGAATTTTTATCATTTTTTTCAGTGTTTATCTTTTATACTTGTCATTGTTTTCATTAAGAAAATTAAGATAAGCAAAAATATAAACCAAAACAAACAATAAGCAAAACAAATTCTAGTAATCCTGTAATTCTAACACAGAGTTAACATTTTGGTGTATATTTTCCCACATTTCCTTTTCTATGTACATCTATATATTTTATAGTTTTGATTCCTAAGATGCATATGTCCTCCCATGACTTAACATAAAATGGGATGCATCTTACACTTTATGGCATCTTAAGACTGTGTCAGAGTTTAACTGGCAGTGTTTTTTCTTAGTGATACATAAAATAATGGTGCACTTTTCACAGAATTTAATAGGCCCTGATTCTGGGATGCCTGAGTGGCTCAGCTGGTTAGGCGTCTGCCTTTGACTCTGGTCATGATCCCAGGATCCTGGGATACAGCCCGCATCAGGCTCCCTACTCAGTGGGGAGCCTGTTTCTCCCTCTCCCTCGGACCCTCCTCCCCACTTGCGCTTTCTCTCTCAAATAAATAAAATCTTAAAAAAACCCGCACTGATATATTAAGTTCACTTACCAGCACAATTCTACATATGCTCCTTTATGTGTTCTAGCTTAACATATCACAAACATCTTCCCAGATCAATATTTCAGTGTATGCGCACCCAAAAGGAGCACATTCCCAGATCAGTATTTATATTGATTTTCAATGACTACATGGTATTTTGGTCTACAGATAATGAATTTAATGTTGGGCATTTAGATTATTCTCAATTTTTCACTATTATAAACCTTGCTTCAAATAATCTTTTTAACACATTTACATACTTATTTTCCTAGGAGAAATTCTGCAGATTTGTGGGTTCAAAGATTCAGACTTTTACAAAACATTTGGTATTTAGTGACATACTACCTTTGAAGTGTACATTAATGAATTTGGAAAATCCTGTCATACAATGTTATTAACTATGATAACAATGGAAATATTTGCTTTGCTCCTCTATTTGAATAGGGATGCCTATTTTCCTATACAATGTCAAATTTGATGTCTCCTGTTATTCTTACCAAGGAGAATTACATACAGCTATAAAATCTGTGTGAAACTCAACTCTTATTTTCACTATTCTTTTTAGGGGCAGCTCTCTTTTCCTGTCAAAGAAACTCCCAGTATTATGAGAGAGAGGAAGAATTTCCTGATATGTAGAATATTTACAGAAGCTATGAAAACTAAGACATGAATTTATTCAGCATCTTATCTTCAGATATCTGCTTTGGTTTCTAAGATTTCTACTACCACCCAGGCACAGCCTACCAAAATGAACAATCATTACCTGATCTTCATATCCTTCTATCTTCACGGGCGTGAACTGATCCATGTTATACTGGGCAAATGCACTGTTTTTTAAAAAGTAAAAAAAAAAGGGGGGGGAGAATTATACATAAACACAAAGGTAATTCACATAATAGTGAAAGAGAATGAGAAAATATTCTCTGGTGCTCTTTCCAATTGGTGTTTTCCTAATGCCTTCCAGCTTTCTCCACAGAGATCTCAGATATGCCCTAAACTCTGAAATTACCTTTTCCTCTGCACTCCTAGGCTCCAACAGAAATTCCCCTTAGACTATTCCCAAGTTTTAAGAAATCCAGTTTTTGTGAATTACCAACAGTTTTAATCATTTAGACAGAAGCTTTCAGTAATTCAAAAAAGATCTTCAACTGATGCACTATTTTAGCAATGCTGTCTTCTTTATTCTGGCTCTGAGGCAGGACAGGTAGGAGAGACCACAATTAAATGTACCGGAAGACATCTGACATGGGGAGAGGGTTAGGTAAGAGCTGAGCATGAGTCAAGTCTCAGATGAGAGTTTAAGGCATAAGAGATTATCTGAAAAGGGGGATATATGAATAATCAAAGTGCATACCTAATATTACTATTTACTTGTCCAGTGCTACATTTGTAAAACTGCATTTTCAATGGCTCCCTAGTACATCTTACGAAGTAAGCAAAAAGATAAAGTGAAAGAAAAATGGAAATAAGCTGCAGTGTAAAAAAGCATAATACACTTACAAAGTATCAGTCCTCTCCCAGAATTCACTTGCCAAGAGAAGAGTTAAACACCACTCCAGCCCAATTTTAACCTACTAAAACACCTACTAGACCACTATTTTTAAGCAGACTATTAAATACTTCCTAGACTTTTCAAGAGAAACCAAAGAAACAGATATTTAAAGCTAATCTTCAATCTTTTCATTTTGTTATTGTGTTTTTTAATTAACTATTTCCTCATAACACCAGAACCCCATTAACAAAATTAGTCCTCAACACAGTGGTTCTTCAGAAAAGAATATAAACTAAAGGTTCACGGAAAGTGGATTATTATTATTATTATTATTTTTAGAAAAGCTTAAGGAGTAAGGAGTAAATAAGTATTCCATTCTAAAATACATCCTAAGATTATAGATTACAAACACCAACATCAAATTTGTTAACATTTAATCCCATCTCAAGAAAATGGTATTTCCATTCTACCATTTGTGTGGGCCAAAAACTTGGGATCATCTTTGATTCTTCTTTCTCTCAAATTTCACATGCCATCACCAAATCTTATAGGTTCTACCTTGAATACATATTCAGAATCTGATTCCTTCTCATCATCCTTCCTACTACCACTCTAGTCCAAACCACTGCCATTTATCTCTGAACTACTGCAGTAAGTCTTCTAACTACTCATCTTCCTTTAATCTTTGCCCCCTGCATAGCAGCCAGTGATTATTCTAAAATATAATCTCATCGAGTCATTCTCTGCTCAAAACACTAATAACTTGCCCTCCCTTTCAGAATAAAATCCTCTCTGTGGCCTACAACACCCTACTTAGTACAGAAGGGCTGGGAATTTCAGAGAATGGTTTTAGAGATCAGAAGCATAGGCAGAAATCCAGGAAAGAGTAAATGTGAAGTCGTTCAAGCCTCCTTCATTTTATATAGAAGGCAATAATGATGAGGATGATGATTACTGAAACACCATTAACCGAACGCTTACTATGAGGACTATGGCCAAGGAACTGAAGTACCTCATTACAGGAAAAAAACTGAATTTTTCATCCCTGTGGAAAATCAAATATTTGGGCATAAGACAGTTCTCCTTAGTAAGAATGTTCTCTGAAAATCTAGAATCTGTAAGAACCAGAATATTTATAAAAACAAAGCTTTATTGTCAATTAAAGCATCTGAACTAAATACCCAGTTCTACTGTTACTCCTAACTGGAAATGGGACAATAGGCTCAGGATGCAATCAATCTTGGGTCTTGGCATTCCACTCCCCGTCTCTTCAGCAGTACCTTATCACGTGAAGGACAGTGTAGATTTATTTTGGGTAGCTCTCAAGGATACAACTAAGACCAATTATGGCAGGCAAGGAACTTGCCTTGTGAGATACTGAATTCCTTATTATTAGAGGCATTCAGATTGGATAATCATCTGCTGACAAAATGTAGATAAGGTTCTCTCAATGACAGGGCAAAGAGAGACAGGCGTTGAACTAGCAAATCATGAATCCCTTTTTCTATGGCATTCTATGCATCTAAAAGAAACCAGCATTAGAATGTATCTTTGGTGTGTGCCTAAATCAATGTGTGATTAGAAGAGCATTCATGATGACAATTATAGTGATGCTGTACAAATGTTAGGGTTTGTAGAATCTGGTCCCAAAATGAGTTCCAAAAAAGCAGCATGGACAGGGCAGAAGATGACTATTTCTCAGGCAGCAGCTCTTAAGACAGTTTTCTATAGCTAAAATCTAAACCAACTGTATATCATACCGAATGCTTTTATGATAATTATTTGTCGCTCTACATCAAAATCCTTGTCCCATCCTCTTTACCCCACGCTTTCCCAGTCATCATCCTTTCCTGGTTTCCTCTTTACAAAGGAACTCTGGGCCAATTAGACAGATAGTGATTGAAAGAGAATTTTGTATGTAAAGGGGAGTAGTGATAAAGCCAGATAACAGGGGGCCTTGAAAGCTAGACAGTGTTTAGATTTGAAGAAAAAACACACACCACTGTAATGGTTTTGAGGACAAAGATAAAATGAAAATGGTATTTTAGAAAGATTAATTAGCCTGATAGTGACAAGGAATCAATGACTGGGTTGAATAACCATGTAGAATAACACTCTACAGTTAATTCTATTAAGGCACTTTCTGAATATCTACTATTTTGTGGCAATTTGAGAACATTATACCTCAATAGTAGCCTAATTTTCCTATAGCTAGCATTTAAAAAAAATTCAACATGAACTAAAAGGAGTATAGAAGAAACCCTAACAGCTCATATTAAGCTCTGCTTTAACAGGTAAATCTAGGCAAAAGGAAAAAAAATTAAGATCATATATAATAAACTTAAAGGAAGTAAACAACATGGCATGTTTTCTCCAAGAAAAATACAACTAAAACTGCTAAAACCAACTGCTTTATATTGAAGTATTTTATTTTAAGCTTAATTTTCAGGGTACAAATTTGTTATCAACATAGTTTATCTAAAATTAAAATAAAATATAAGTGGATCTTGAAGGATACTTACTGTGCTGCCCCTTCCCTGAGGAGATTGTCATTATTAAGTAGCAGCCGGACATCTGAGGAAAAAAAAACATTAAAAGATGTTAAAATTAAAATGTTCAGTAGAGGACAAACTTCAAAATTTTTTTAAAAATCAAGGCTTTGCAAAGTTAGTCTTCAGACATATGTACACATAGAATTCTTTTTATTTTTTAAAAAGATTTTATTTATTTATTTGACAGAGAGAGAGCACAAGCAGGGGGAGCAGCAGGGAGAGGGAGAAGCAGGCTCGATCCCATGACCTGAGCCGAAGGCAGATGCTTAACTGACTGAGCCACCCAGGCACCCCTACATAGAAATTCTAAAAATGCAAATGAACAGATGCTAATGTTCATAAATTTGCATGTAATTATTTGTGGTACAATAATCCAACAACTTCTCAAAGAACTTCATAGCAAATCAAAAACATGGTTTAAAGAAAGTTATAGTTAGGACTGTTAATTTTGTATCTAAAGAATCTTTTAAAATGAGAATAACAATTGGAGGCTTTTCTATAACATCAGACCAAGAAAGCTGGGCAAAATTCAGTCAGTGGCAGTGAAATTGCCGAATATATTTTTCTACGAAGAATTTAATGTAGGGGACTATATCCTTTTAAAAAGCTGTGTATCAAGAGTCTAGTCACTCTTCTTTTGGAAGAGGAGGTCCTTGTTATATAAGAAACTACTACACATTAATTCCAATAGGGAAAACTAATTATAAGCCAAAGGCCATTGACTCTTAGGGCTTCTGAAAGAAGAGGCTGGCCAGAGGCCAATGTGTAGTATGCCAATAAAAACCAGCCCTCGTGCCACAAGTAGCTTGCCAATTTTTTTTTTTTAGTAGCTTGCCAATTCTTAATCTAATGCTTTCGTATCAATTATTCTCATGAGATTCCTGTAAAGTACATTCAGTTGTCAGAAATAAAACAAGGGACTTCTAACTACAAAGTCCATTAATTTTGTTAAGACAAGAATTTATCTGAGCTAATCAGCTGGATAAAGTTCAAGTCGTAGGAAAATTTCCTAAAAGCTCAGCTGTTGAAAATTTATATTTGGTCGATATGGAAAAAAGACCAGAGAAAACAAGGCTGCATTTGTTTCCCTTGCTATTAGTGTTCAAAATCCACAAATAAGTCTATAAGGAAGAATGTCTGCATTTATTTCTACTGTATTATTTACTCCTTATAGTAAATGTTTATATGTTCTCCTGGTTACTCTTTCTCTATATCATTGATTTTTATCGGTGGAGATTACTGATTGTTCTGTGATGTATGGGGCGCTCTGGGCCAAGTACAGATGAATATCACACAGTTCCTCTTAAGTAGGTAGCCATCTAATGTAAAACTAGAATTTCAAAATAAATGTTTGCTCAAATGAGCCAAGATGCACAAAGAACTTTACGATGAATTTAACAACTTAAAATGGGATTTTAATGATTGACTTTATCATGAAGTTCAAGATGCCTCATCCACATTTTTCATTCTATATTACATTAAGCCAGTGAATAGCACAGAAGGTTATAAATGTATTGGAACAGTGGCTCCCAAACTGGCTGTGACTCAGAATCACCCAGGAGAACTTGATAAAACAAACTGCCCAATTCCACCTAAGATCTAATGAATGAGAAATCTTCAGAGGATGGTAACCCTGAAAGCTGTATATGTAACAAGCTTCCCAGACGCAGTCAGTTCAGCCCCAATGGCTCCAGAAAGTGTCCTATACGTATTATGGGCACGTCTTGAGTGAAAGCACTGAAGAAGCTTAAGCTATAATTTATAATGATAGATAAAAAACTATGAAAACAATTTAATATCGCTTCTCTACTTAATCATATTAATCTACTTCAAATCTTTTCTCACATAATATAGGTATCCTAATTTATGGGTTAAGAATTTGCTTTTGATTCAGACCTGGGTTTGAATCCTTGCTCTGACACTTGACTAGCTAGGTGACATTGGGTAAGTTATTTTCACCTGTTTGAATCTTGATTTCCTTAACTATAGTTATAATGTACTTTAAGGATTAAAAGAGAAACTTATATGTAATTAAGGGAGCTTAAAATACTTATGTTTACTCACCATTGAACACTTCATTAAATTCCCCTGGGGGTGCATGAGTGATGAATTTAGCAGCTATGCGTACCTAAAAGAAATAAATAAGAGTTTTATATATAAAAGGAGATGGAATTAACAGATTACAAAAATTTCACCACATTCTTGAAATAACACTTCCTTTTAAAACTTTACTGTTTGGGAGCAAATTTTTTTGTCACAAAATATCCCCAAACTTTTATCATCAATATAGGTTTGTCCTAATGTGGGGATATCCATGCTGCTTTAAGTTTTAATTTTTCTTCAAAAAGTTGAATAATCAGTTTTTGGTCAAAATATACTGTAGTCATAGCTTTGCACAGTGGCAGTATTGTAGCCAATGAGGTTTATCCAAGGTGCAATTATTGCTAATTTAAATCTTTTCCCAAAAGATACCACAGTCACAGAAAGAGAAAGCTATGATCCTAATCTCTTATAAACATTTAAGCAAAACTAAATAAAATATTAGTAAATTGGTAGGGTACCGAATTGTGTTTATAGTGGTTATTTATTTATTTATTTATTTTTAAAGATTTTATTTATTTATTTGATGGAGAAAGAGAGCCAGTGAGAGAGGGAACACAAGCAGGGGGAGAGGGCGAAGCAGGCTCTCAGCGGAGAAGCCTGATGTGGGGCTCGATCCCAGGACTCTGGGATCATGCCCTGAGCCGAAGGCAGATGCTTAACGACTGAGCCACCCAGGAGCCCCTTATAGTGTTTATCCCAATGCAAGGATGGTTCAATACTAATAAAGCAGCATAAAGGAGCAAACCCTTGTGATTCTCTTAGCTCATGCTGGAAAAAAAAGACAAAATTCAACACTCAAATATCATAAAACAACAAAAAAACTACTAATTTTGGGTAGGAATAAACTTCTTTAACTTGAAAAAGGATTATCTACAAAATTCTACAGCACACCTAATAATGATGCAACAGTGCAAGCAGTGTCCCTAATTTTAAAAATGAGACAAAGATGACTATCACCCAAACTATTAAACACTATACTGTACTGTCCTAAAGAGTACTATAGACAATATTTCTTCTGTTCTTCCTTCTAACGCCCTCTCCTGCCCTCTACTGCCATTCTACTTTTCTGGATCTCCTATTAGAGATGGATGTTGAAATCTTAGGATCTAACCTGCATATCTCATTTTTTTCTCCTATATTTTTATCTTCTTTTGTCATTTTATACTTTATTTGGGGAGAAGGCCTCAGAGCCCCATTTTTCAACTCACTAAAATGCTCTTCAGTTACTATTTTGCTATTCAGATAATTATTTGAACTGTTCTATTTTTAATTTTCACGACTTTTATTTTTGTGTGTACAATATTCTCTTGAGTCTCCTTGAGGGTATTAGCTATACTGACTTTAAAGTCTTGCTCTATGGACTGTTTCCCAAGAATTTAGATCTACTTTTTGCTTTTCTTTCATAGTACTGGTTTTCTACAAATGTTTGGTGTTCCTCCTTGAATTTAATTTAGCTTACCTATTCTGTTTACCTGAAGTTGTCTCTAGGGATTAAAGGAGAGGGAAAGAGTAGACCTGCTGCTGGGTATGAGCAGTGTGTATGAGATTAATTTCTGAGCAAGCTTCATAAGGGCCAGAGGCTACCTGGGGTATTGCCCTGCCTCTCTTCTCTCAGTGCTCATTCTCAATGCTATATTCTGAGGACAAATGCATTTCTGTCTGCAGGTTAGGGGCCAAATGGGAGAGAAAAGAGGAGCCAAGTGGTAGTTAGCTTACAGAACAATTCCCCAATTAATCTACACCAAGACTCTTCTGAGTCCTTTCTCTCTTGCTCCTTAAATAAAGTTCCTCCACACGGCTTCTACTCCCATAACAGTTTTCTTTAATGTGCTTTGGGTTATGATTTCTTCTGATCTTACTTTTGCCCCCTATGTATTTACCATTCTGCTTTCTTTCTGTGAAGAACTGCTAAAAAATTTTGGTCCAATGATGGCACTCTCACTTTTTAGACAGTTACTAGTTCATTTCTCCTCTCATTCTATTTTCCCCTACTCTTTTCATTCTAATAAGGTTTGCCATAAAAGGTGAGGTGAAACCATGTGCTCAGTCTGCCATCCCTTAGGTCTCATCAAGTCAAATGTGAAATACAGAGAATGTACGAACCTATTTAAAAGAAAAAATAATTTGGAGAATCATTTGGCAATATACATATATAATTTATGATGTTAGCAATACTAGGACTGACCTCAAATGAGTCTCACAGTATAATTCTAACACACTATGACAGAAAGAATGTTGAAAATTCCCTAATTTTTGATATGATAATGAGTATGAAGATGATTCAACTCACTGATGAGGGACAAAGAGGAACATGATATATCTATCTACCAATAAACTGAGCCCTGTTTTCCAAATAGGCATCCTCTAATGACGTCTTAATTTCCTTCAAACAATTTTAAATTCTTGCTGACCCAATCAAATTAAGGCTACCATCAAAGTCAAACCATTCCTAAGCAGAAAAAAAGCCTTTCAGAATCTTGAAAATAAGGCTGAGAACTAAGAAGAAAATAAGACAAAGACGAAAAACACTTTACAACTTTTGGTTTACACAGAAGAGATCTTATGTGACTTCACTCTTATAAAAGAAAAGCTGTCCCATGGACAAACTTATTTGTCAAGAAAGGCCTACTGACTGATGCAACAAGGTAGACAGAAAACCTGAATTCTAATTACTGGCTGTGTTGGTCCATTAACTAACTAGATTTGTGATTCTAGAAACACTACTAACCTTTTTTGGTCCTGAATTTCCTCATTATCATCCAACTCCTAAAAGAGATGAGAAGATCTGCAAAATTTCTTTGAGCTATAAAACTCTATCTGATTTTTTAAGACTTAAAAAACAAAACCTGTATGTGTGTGGAAGCAGAGGTGAGGAATCCACACCACAAACACCTTAAAATATTCTTATGTACATAAAGTTTGAGAACCCTGCCATGACAGGGTAATTACAGATAATGTATTATTTTTCTGGGATGAAAACTGGTGGAGATTAAGAGATATACTCCATAAAGCTCTTATATTAACTAACAATAAAAANAGCGGTTCTAATTAGGAAATAAGAAATGCTGCTCGACTCATGAAAATTATACTACACAGGACTAACAAACAGTTCCTATATGGATTGCCAAATGTGTATATTTGCATTGGCATGTGCAGTTAATCATATTTCTGTCCTCATCAACTGTTGCTGCCAATCACTCATTTAAGAAATTAGTAAACCTACTTTGACAGCAAACCTATTTTTTAATCTATTTCTGGCAAATCTGATGAGCGACTATGGTCTATCCCACTTTTGTCCGGGTGCATTTCCCATAACCCTTGCGTAATTGTGAAACTTCCTTCAGTCAAGAAAATTTAAGTATGTATAGTTCAAGGACCTGATACATACATACATAGTAATACAGCAAGCAAGTATTAAAGGTCACAGTGAGGCACCAAGAAGATGTAATCAACTCTACACATATGTATAAGGACGGGTGGGGTAGCCTTTAAATACAGTGATGTATGTGAGCTGGATTGAAGGATGAGTAATACCAAGGAGGGCATTGCAGTCAGAGGAAACAATTATGTACAAACTAAGACAACACAGTATAACAAACTGAATGTAGATATTTAAAAGATTTGCAAAATGTAAAATAGTCTTACTTTTCCCACTAATTCTTTTTTTTTGTTTTGGAAAAAAAGTTTTGGTTTTTTTTTTCAAAACAAAATACCAATCATTTATATTAACATGTAATAATTCTTTTTAAATGAACTAATGCTTTAAAAGTCTCTTAAGTTTTAATATTTAGTAAACAGATATAAGCTAATAAATAAAAACTTGATTCCTAAGAGTGTAAAGGGGATCTGAGAGCAAAAAAGTCTGAGAAGTGTTCTATCTGTTGACATAGGTTGATGTTTATCATATGCTGTTGAGTGAAAAAAGTTCACACAATGATGTATTCCTATTTTATTAAGAGTAAATATATTTACATACAAGTATAGCTACTAATTTTAATTAGGACTTCCTCTGGTGTTTCAAGATATTTTTCTTTCCTTTTTTGGTTTATCTCTATGTTCAAAAAGCTGTACAAGGAATATAAATTACTTGTATGATAAAGAGACTTTTTTCCCCTGGAAGTTAGTACTTCATAATCCCCTTTCTATTTCACCCATTACTTCATTACCTGTAGGTTAAAGATAATTTTTAAATTTTTAAAAATCAAAAGAGGAGCATGCCAACATCTCCCATCCAATAAATTAATTTTTTAAAAGATGAAAGAGGACAGGGGCGCCTGGCTGGCTCTGTCAGTAGAGCATGAGACTCTTGATCTCAGGGTTGTGAATTCGAGCCCCATGCTGGGTATAGAGATTACTTAAAAATAAAGTCTTAAAAAAAAAAAAGATGAAAGAGGATATAAACAAGATAAAGGCTTTGGAGTGACATCAAAACTGAAAGCAATGGGTCAAGGAAGCTACAGGTCAAGGAAGCTAAAGGACAGGATAAAGTGAAGTTGGTACAATGCTAAAAGCAACAAGGAAGGCTTTTCAAAGTTATACTTTGCTTATGCTTTTAGACCAGGAGCTTAGCCTTATTTACTTTCTAGCTGCATAGTGCCTTATGCTAGAACATACAGGATAGTTAATTGGTTAAATGAAAGAGAAAAGTAAACTAAAAGCTTGCTTCCATTGTCTTAAAAAAAAAACCCACAAAGTGCAAAAAAGTCAGAGGAGGAGGAATATCAAGTAGTAGTACTTGAATTCAGGCTTAAGTGCTGAAGAATTATAATTAAAGTGCTGGAAAAAAAAGTAGGTGATCCCCATAAATTGAGAATATCAAGAATAGGAAAAATGGGGGCGCCTGGGTGGCTCAGATGGTTAAGCGTCTGTCTGGCTCAGGTCAAGATCTCCAGTTCCAGCTCAGCGGGGAGTCTGCTTCTCCCTCTCCCTCTCCCCCTGCTTGTGCTCTCTCTGTCTCTCCTTCTCTCAAATGAATAGGTAAAATCTTTAAAAAAAAAAACAAAAAAGAAAAGAAAAAAAAAAAAGAATAGGAAAAATGTCCAATTAAAGAAATGAAAATATCCCCCAATTTTTAAATGAAAGCTGGCGAGAGGTGAAGACATACATGCAACAGCAAGGGTGAAATTCTATATGAATGGCTAAAAAGAATGTAGTCATTATTAAATGCCAAAGGTGGATCCCCAAAACACTGTCATGGTCAACATTCCCCATGTTATTTTCCGAGAGTTATTAAAAAAGGTCAGATACTTTGAAGTGGTGAGGTGATTTGTCACTATAACAATACCATAAAAATACCTTGAAATAGTAGTTGAAATCTTAATTCTCCATTTATATATTCTCTATAAAAATCTAAAGTCACTCCATGGTCTCCAAAGCCCTTCCAAATTTGGTTCCCTCATCCCCAGCTCCTACTGCCTAGCTACTAGACCTTATACAGCTACACTACTGCCTCAGGGCGATTGCATTTCTTGTTCCTTTTGCCAGAAATGCTCTGCTGTCAGAGCATCTCTCTTCATTCAAGTCTCTGTTCAAATGTCACCTTCTGACTTCCTGACTCCTATATACAAATTAGCCACTTATGTTTCTTGCTCAACACCCCCAACAGAATTCCAAGAACACAGAGCAGGGGTCAGCAAACTGCTGTAAAAGTCCAGATGGTGAACATTTTAGGGCACATGGTCTTGGTCCCAACTGTAAACAAATGAGCACAGTTGTGTTACAGTAAGTTCTATTTATTTATTTATTTATTTATTTATTTATTTTTTAATTGAGGTACTATTGGGAAATAAAGTTGTGAGATATTTAAAGTATACGATGTGATTTGATAAACAGATACACTGTGAAGGGTTACCCCCACTGAGCTAATTTATTTTATTTATTCATTTGACAGAGAGAGCACAAGCAAGAGGAGTCGCAGGCAGAGGGCGAGGGAGAAGCAGACTCCCCGCTGAGCAGAGAGCCCGCCCTGCCAATCCCAGGATTCGGAGATCATGAAACAAGCCGAAAGCAGACGCCCAACCCACCACCCAGCCACCCAGGTGCCCTGCTAATATTTTTTTTAAAAAGATTTTATGTATTTATTTGACAGAAAGAGTGAGAGAGCACAAGCAGGGGGAGTGGCAGAGGGAGGGAGAAGCTGACTCCCCGCCGAGCAGGAAGTTCCATACCAGGACCCCAGGATCCTGATCAGATACTTAACAGACTGAGCCACCCAGGCACCCTCCCCACCCCCACTGAGCTAATTAAAACATTATTTTGGATACTCTAATTTGTATTTCATGTAATTTTCACATGTCATGAAATCTTCTGATTCTTCTCCCTAACCATTCAAAAAACATTAGCGTGTATTCTATATACAAACATGCAGTGGATCAGATTTGCCAAACCCTGGCACAGAACATAAGAATCATTGTTTGTTCCTTGCTGTATATCCAGAACTGAGACCTGGCACATGCTAGGAATGTAAATGAATGACTACTATTTTATTGTTTACACAACTCTTTCATAACCCGTTTCTCTTTTGATCTTAGAACAGCTTAAGTAGGCAGGCAAGAGACACTTATCCTCACTATAAAAGGAATAAGTTTAGATATAAAAGGAATAAGTTTAGAGAGTTTAAGTGCCTTGTCCAAGGTCACATACCTATACAGAGGTGGACCTGTAACTGGACAATCAACTATACCATGCAGTAGTAACAGGTATTAAAATTCAGGAAGATTATCTTTAGCATGGTATCACATGGATTTAGTCTAGTCCTTTTAGAATTTTTATTTATTTATTTATCTATCTATTTATTTATTTAAAGATTTTATTTGACAGAGACAGCGAGAGAGGGAACAGAAGCAAGGGGAGTGTGAGAGGGAGAAGCAGACTTCCTGCCGTGCAGGCAGCCCGATGCAGGGCTTGATCCCAGGACCCTGGGACCATGACCTGAGCCGAAGGCAGACGCCTAATGACTGAGCCACCCAGGCGCCCCCAGAATTTTTTTTTTTTAATCAGGAATTGAAGTCAGTGCCTTGCTTATAAAAGCTGCAGCTGAAACAAAGTTAGGAGGGGCAAACACAATAATAAAAAATAACTTTAGGGGCGCCTGGGTGGCTCAGTTGTTAAGCATATGCCTTCGGCTCAGGTCATGATCCCAGAGTCCTGGGATCGAGCCCCGCATCGGGCTCCCTGCTCAGCAGGAAGCCTGCTTCTCCCTCTCCCACTCCCCCTGCTTGTGTTTCCTCTCTTGCTGTCTCTCTCTCTGTCAAGTAAATGAAAATAATCTTTAAAAAATAAAAAAATAACTCTAAAAGTCAGTATTATCTAGCTTCAAAACTGGGTCAAAACTAACAAGATGAAGGGCACCTGGGTAGCTCAATCAATTAAGCATCTGCCTTCAGCTCAGGTCATGATTTCAGAGTCCTTTGGGCTCCCTGCTGAGCAGGGAGTCTGCTTCTCCCTCTACCCCTCCCCCCCGCTGGTGATCTCTCACTCTCTAATAAATAAATTTTTAAAAATCTAAAAATTAACAAGATGCAATTTGATACAGGTAAACCAAATCAGTGGCAGAAGTTAAAGGGGAAAGAGAAATGGCTAAGTAGTTAGTGACTGCAAAAATATTTTTGCTGAAATACAAATGAGGGATGACACTTTTAAAAACAGTGATTTAATCAATCATTCTTAAGACTGGGGCGGGGGGAAAAAAAAGACCGGGGTAGGGAAAGAAAGTTGAAAGCAGGTATACTGGGGCACCTGGGTGGCTCAGCCAGTTAAGCGTCTGCCTTCGGCTCAGGTCATGATCCCAGGCTGTTGGGATCGAGCACATTGGGCTCCCTGCTTAGCGGGGAGCCTGCTTCTTCCTCTCCCTCTGCTTGTGCTCTCTCACTCGCTCACTCTCTCTCAAATAAAATAAAATAAAATAAAAAGGAAAGCATATATCCTATAGAGGGGAGGCATGTCATCCCCAACCTAATAGAGAATCATTGTTACGGAGGTTCTAGTTGAACAAAAACTTAACTGCTGCTTTAAACAAACAAACAAACAAAAAACACAAGGCTTTTATCCTGTTGGATAAAGTTAATAGTTTCACTGCATGAAGCATTCATCTGCAGTGAAGGATATAACTCCACGTATATTTTATTTATTTTGTAAAAGATTTTATTTTTAACTAATCTCTACACCCAACTTGGAACTCAAGAGTCACACACTCCTGACTGAGCCAACCAGGCGCCCCTCCACGTATATTTTTCTTAAGTTCAAAAAAAATTTTATTTTTATTTATATTTAGAGTGGGGGAGGGGCAGACGGAAAGGCAGAGAGATTCTTAAGCAGGCTCAGTCTCACAAACTCAGATCATGACCTGAGCCAAAGTCAAGAGTCACATGTTCCACCGAATAAGCCAGCCAGGCACCTGCACATTTATTTTGAAGGGAGAATAACTCAAATCTTATACACAATTCCAATCCTTCATATACTTAAATACTCCAATAATGTTAATTTCACGGAATCCACTGTATTATGTTTCTAACCTAAAAAGGGAGAATTTAGAATCTATAAGTATCAATAAGAGGTAAGTTTTCCTAGATTTGTTTCCTCCCATTCTCCTTATCTTTTTACCTCTCCAAAAGGGGGAAATAAAAATACCGAATCCTTGGAAGATTCAAAATTTCATTACATTACTAATACCTGTACTGAAAGTTTAAACATCAAACTGAGAAAGTAATATACCTTAGTGTTCCCCAGAAACTACTAATTTTGTTAATTTTCAAATACTGTAATAAGAAACTTTAGGGGCACCTGAGTGGCTCAGTCGCTAACCGTCTGCCTTCGGCTCAGGGCGTGATCCCAACGTTCTGGGATCCAGCCCCACATCAGGCTCCTCTGCTAGGAGCCTGCTTCTTCCTCTCCCACTCCCCCTGCTTGTGTTCCCTCTCTTCGTTGGCTGTCTCTCTCTGTCAAATAAATAAATAAAATCTTAAAAAAAAAAAAAGAAACTTTAGAAAATACATTAAAAGACACTTAGAAAATTCATAAAACTTGGGTTTTTAGCATATTAAATAATCTTCTAATAACAGACCCCACATATTTCAACATTACATCTATTCATAACTAGCTTTTAAAATGATTTTCTTGACAATCACATGCAACGAGACTCAAGTATTTAATAACTACAGCTCTGCTGAATGTCAGTGGATAACTCTGTACAGGCAAGGAAGAAATTTTTCCCTAGATAATAGCCCCATTCAACTTATCAGGAAGGCACAGACCAGTTTATACTGCCCAAACTTTGTATACTTCAGGAGCCAAATCTCTGCCAGCTTGCTTCTCTGGTGTCTACCAAATCTTCACCTCCCTCATTAGACTACTGTGTGTATCAAAGACTTTGCTTCTGGGATTGACTTACACTGTCCTTGAAAGTTTTGCCTCTCTATCTTTGCCTGCCTAAACGCTTCTTTTAAGGTTGGGTTCTTCTGTTCCATTCCAAGAAGTATTCCCAGTACTTATAATTTCAAGAATCCTCTACCATATTATACCATACTTTACACCATACTTTGTTTGGTGTATAACTGTTACTGATAATTAGTTCTGTAAATATTTTGTCCCACAAAACTAAAGTTTTCTTTGCAAACTGTCTTGCTTTCCTTTCCTTTTCTTTTTTTTTTTTTAATTTTATTTATTTATTCAACAGAGATAGAGACAACCAGCGAGAGAGGGAACACAAGCAGGGGGAGTGGGAGAGGAAGAAGCAGGCTCATAGCGGAAGAGCCTGACGTGGGGCTCGATCCCAGATTGCTGGGATCACGCCCTGAGCCGAGGGCAGACGCTCAACCGCTCTGCCACCCAGGCGCCCCCTGCTTTCCTTTCCTATACAAGGTCTAGCAAAGTAAATAGCATATAGCAGGCAATTACTAAATGTTTACAAAACCCCTTTTGAATAAAACGATACTATGGAAGTGTTCTTAGCTTTTCAGATTATTATGGGATACTATGGCAAAATGGAAAGATACAGGTTCTGAGGCTGGGACAGACCTGGATTTGAATTTCAATCACTTAATGTCTTCAAATCACATCCTTACCCTTAAGTGGGATAGTATCTACTTCTTACAATTGTTGTAAAATTAAATAAGATAATATTTGTCTTCAGCAGAATATTTAAAATATAGGGGCACCTGGCTGGCTCAGTTGGTGGAGCATGCAACTTTTGATTTGGGGGTTGTGGGTTGAAGCCCTATGTCAAGTGTAGAGATTACTTAAAAATAAAAATCTTTAAAAAAATAAAATAAAATAGGCACAATAAATGCCAGCTATTGTTAACTGGTCCTAGCAAGACAGGTGCTGCTTTAAATTATTAAACTGAACAAACCCTTCAAATTATTAAGAAAATACTTTCTCTTTTCTAGAAATTCTTTGGATCCTAGTCACCTTACATTCCCCAACATTAATAGTCTTTATCAAAAACTATAAACAGTGGCAACGCTTTTACTGACCAAAGTTCTCCAAAATGTCTCCGCTTCACTTCCCTTTAAAGTAGTAACACATCTTCCAAAGTTTACTTATGTTTTCAACTAGGCTATACTTAAAAAAGAATAGTAACCAATTGTACTTTCCTAAATGTTATTTTCCTTACTTTTATTCTACATCATTCCAGAAGTATTCAAGGATTAATAACTACATTTCTCCTCCTGAAAGAGATTTACCTTATTCTTAACCACTTAAGAGAGTAAGCTCTGTTTGCATGGAATTCAATGCTATTTCCTAAGAGTTTTTGGTTGTTTGAAGATATTACGTGTTATTTTTCTAAGGCTTTACTTTTTTTTTTTTAAGATTTATTTATTTGAGATAGAGAGGAAGCGAGCGATGGAGCAGAGCAGGAGAGCAGAGGGAGAGGGAGAAGCAGGTTCCCCGCTGAGCAGGGATTCCCAATGCAGAGCTTGATCCCACATGTCCTGAGCGGAAGGCAGACGCTTAACAGACTGAGCCACCCAGGTGCCCCAAGGCTTTTTTTTTTTTAAGAGTAGTTTTAGGTTCACAGCAAAACTAAGAAGTTACAGAAATGTCCCATACACTCCCTGCCCCCTAACACGCACACCTCCTCCATTATTAATACCCCTACCAGAATAGCTCATTTGATCATTTCATGAACTTAATGCTGATACATCATTATCATCCAAAGCCCAGGGTTTACATTAGGGTTCACTCTTTGTGTGGTACATTCTATGGATTTGGACAAATGTATGACATGTATCCACCATTACAGCATCATAGAGAGTATTTTCATCACCCTAAAAATTCACTGTGCTCTGCCTAGTCTTTCCTCCCTCCCACCAGTGTGGGTTTTTTTTTTAAGATTTATTTGAAAAAGAGAAAGAGAGTGTGAGAGCGCAAGTGGGGAGAAGGGAGTGGGCACAGAGAAAGAGGGAGAAGCAGACTCCCCACTGAGCAGGAGCCCAATGCAGAGGTCCATCCCAGGACCCTGGGATCATGACCTGAGCTGAAGGCAGACACTTAACTGACTGAGCCACCCAGACGCCCACCAACCCCCCCCCCCATATTATTTTGTTAAGAAAGAATTTTTTTTAAATGTACATTGCCTCAGTGTGGTTCATTTCTTCATCTAATTCTAAAGCTTTCAGTATATCAACAATAAACTGTCAGGGGCAATAATTTAATAGGCAAGTTCCAAGTTGTTGACATGTATATACACGATAGTATCAAAGCTACAGAACTTCAGTTTCGGTGCCTTTATCAAATAAACAAAATCCTTCCTAGTGAGAATTTAATTTGGGGCTATAATTCTAGAAAAAAAAATATTCTCAGTGATCTCTAGGATCAAATGGCATATTGGTTTCATTAAATAAAACTTAGCTGTTTTTTTAAATTTCAAATAAACAAAATATTACTTTCCTACTTTAGAAGTAGAGATACTACAAAGACTCAGAATGTACTTAGAAATAAAAATTTAGCTACATATAGTTTACCATTATCAGTAAGGGTGAAGGCTTAAAAGCATAAAACATGTCTTAAATTAAGATCAATATTACAAAAAACAAATGATGGCACTTCCAAATAATTTTCTTTGTTTACTCTTTTAAAACACATTTTAAGGTAGTTCTTAGAAACTATTTTCTCTATTAGCAACCAATTATAAGTTTTGTCAGATATAGACAACAGGTAGAGAAAGCAGGCAAGTTTAAGTAGAGCAATTTCATTCATTCATGCATTCGTGGAAGACCTAATTGGCTTTATTAAATGATTCATGAATTGGGCAGCATCCCGTCTAGCAAATAGAAAGGAACTCCCACCAATTTCATTTTTTAAACTTCTATCAATTCTAAAGAATAATTACTTGAAAATTTATTAAAGTAATTATATAACACACATGGAGTATCAAAGTCTATCCTTGACCAAATGTTAGGCTCCTGTGAGCCCCCTCCTCAGCTAGGCCTTGATCTTGGCTCCATCCTATCTATGACCTGCCTAACCCAGTCCTACTAAGAATCCTCTTGTCAGTTTAGTGAGAATTCCCCCACTTCTGATATCTGATCTAGTTCCTTATCCCCCACCTTTGATGTGTAAGTCCTCAATCTGCCTTTAACAAGAATCCTGGTAGATCTGTTTAGCAAGAATCCCTCTATCCCTGATGTGTCCTCTCAGTAATTTTCTATCCACTGACCCCCTCACTCTGCTTGATGGCTATAGATCCCCGGCTGTTTTTGCCTCATTTGGAGCTGAGCTCTAGCTCTCTCCCCTAATGCAAAAATACTGAATAAAGTCTTCTTATTTTAACAAGCGACAGAATAATTTTTTCTTTAACAGTGTCATCATTGTATGCCACCTAGTATAATAGTATATAAACACAACATACTTAAGCATAAAACTTACAACAGACAAGAACCAAAAATCAGCTCTTGTTTATTTTATTTGCTAGTTAATCTTTCCCAACCATTCCCTTTTAACTTCTCTATCCACCAAATTAGAAGGAAATCATCCTTCATTCTCATTCTGGACTCTCCTAATCTAAAACCTCAGAATGCTGGTAAAAAGATTTCCAAGTATACGTCTCAAGTGTTCATTTAGAAGTTCAAAGTCAGTGGTAAGCCTTAAGACATCAACTACTGAACAGAACAAAAAATTTAAGTACTGGCTCAATCTCAGTGAAGACTTAAAAAACTGTCTTACCTTAAACGCAAAATAGCGTTGATATTCATATGGAAGGAGGTAAAGACCCTATTTGGTTTTTTTCTTTTTTTAAGATTTTATTTATTTATTTGACACAGAGAGAAAGAGAGTGAGAGAGAGAGCATGAGCGCACACAAGCAGGTGGAGCAGCAGGCAGAGGGAGAGGGAGAAGCAGGCTCCCTGCTTAGCAGGGAGCCCGATGTGGGGCTCCATCCTAGGACCGTGGGATCATGACCTGAGCTGAAGGCAGATGCTTAACCGACTGAGCCACCCAGGCACCCCAAGACCCTATTTGTTTTAATTAGAGGATCTAAATGTCTAGATCTAGAACTGAGGAAGTAAAAAAGTCAGAAAAAAAGATAAATGCGTGAAAAGATCACATGTTCTAATGAGTCAGAAAAAAAGATATAAACGAGTGAAAAGATCACATAAGCAACTTGTTGCTTAGAAGCTGTGTTAAAATGTCCACACTCTCACCACCTATTCTAGATGACTGGGCAGACAGGTAAAGGATTCCAAGTGCCAGATACACAGTGGGCAATGTTTTGGAAATAGGAAGACCAAGTTAAGAAACTAGGGAAAAATCCACACCAAACACCCTGAGATGCAGATGCTGAGAGCAATGACCAAAGTCCAGAAGGGAAAGTTTGGTGGTGAGAACCTTTGCTGCATGGAAACAAAAGCAGTGGGAAACAGGAAGCTTTTGACATTAAGATCTACTGCACATCTGGCATGTTATGGCATTCTAAGTTAAAGGTAAATCTTTTTACCAATTTTAATTTTTCTTCAAAACCTTTGGGAGTCGGACATGGTTTCACATGCCAGCTTTAACATTTAATTGCTTACGTCTTTGTTTCTTCATCTGTGGGTATAATACCTGCTCATATCTAGGACTGTTTTAAGAATCCAATGAGGTAACATGAGCAGACTTATACACAGCAGATTACTTTCTTTCCCTAAGTAAATGCCTAGATGTTACTGAATTTTGAGTAACATGTTTTCTTTAAAGTTCAGATCTTTGTGTTTACCAGTTTGTTCATTCACTCAAAACAACAGAACACTTTACTGGGTCCCAGGCACTGAGATGAGTACTAAAGATAAAGACAAAAAGAACAGTGAAAGGGGTGCCTGGGTGGCTCAGTCAGTTAAGCGTCTGCCTTTCGCTCTGGTCATGATCCCAGGGTCCTCGGGTCAAGCCCCACATCAGGCTCCCTGCTCAGCAGGGAGTCTTCTCCCTCTCCCTTTGCCCCCAACCCCCCACTCTTGCGCTCTCATTCTCTTGCTCTAGTTCTCAAATAAAAAAAATAAAATCTTAAAAAAAAATAGTGAAAAAAGCTAACAAATCTCCTTTTGCTTTAAGCTGATGGTTCTGAACTTTTGCTGTATGTTAGGACACCCTGGGGAACTTTAAAAATACTGATGCCTGGGTTTCACCCACAGAAATTCTGAGGTAACAGATACAGGGTAGGGCTTGGGCATCGAGATTTCTTTTTAAAAAGACTGTATACAGTCAGCACCTTGACTTTTCAAATTTTTGTATACTTTACCACTGTTAGCAAAAGAATTTATACAAATAATAGCCCTCAGCAAAGATCTATCAATCATTTAAAAATAACTATAATTCAAAGCCAAATTACTCTTGCAAATACAGAGCACAGAACCTAGGAGGAGGAGATGGATATGGGCTGGGTTGGAAAAAGACTACTGTAAGAAAGTGGAAGGTGGGTCTAAACTGAGCTCTCCAAAGTGCTTTAGATTGTAGGGGGGAAAAAGAAGGAGGGAATTACAGATGAGGGAACAGTAAGAATGACAAAAGGTGAGGAGAAAACAGCATTTTGTAAGCAGACCAGTTTCATAGGAATACAGGCTTTATTTGGAGATAATAAAAGAGAAGAGTAGAAAAAGATGAGTCAGATGGCAGCAGTTTTGCTAATATCAAGTCTGGTTTTATTCTGTAGGTAATGAAGAAGTGCTGAAGCTTTCTGAGTGGGAAGCTCCATTAATAAAATTAAACTGTTAGTAATATGGAAGTATTGGAATCCTCAATACAGCTTCACAAAACCTGGAAAGCAGTCTGTCCTCTAAGAGTTAGCTATGAAATCAAGACAGATGCTATTAAAGTGAGATTCATTTATTCATTCAACAAGTATCTGACAGCGTAATATGTGTCAGGCACTGTTTTAGGCAATGGAGACTCACCAGTGCATGGTTCTTGTGGACCTTACATTCAAATGGAGAAACAACAGATAGCAACTGATAAATGCTAAGGAATAAAGAATAAAGGAAGTTAAGGGGATAATGAAATGTTAGGATTTGGAAATATACAGGGTGACCAGAGAAGATTTCACTGAGAAGGTGACTTCTGATGAAAGAGCTGAAGGAAGTAAGGATATAGAAGGAAGCGAACTCCAGCGTACAGAGCAAATGCAAAGACCCTTTTAGGTGAGAATGTGTGGCTAAAACAGGAAGCACCAGCAGAAAATAGGTAGAAGATGAGATCACAGAGGTAAGTGGTGAAGACATAAGGACTTGTAGTCAGAGTAAGAACTTTTATTCTGAAAAGGATGGGAAGCCATTGATGTTGAGCAAAAAAGTGACATGTTCCGACTTACATTTTCTAACCAGATTATTCTGGGTGCTGCACTGAAGATAGCTTGCTGGCTGGTGAGGAGGCAAGAGTAGCAGCAGGGACACCAGACAGAAGACTATTGCAATAACCTCGGTAAGAATCACAGTGGCTTCTTCCATAGTATTTGGAATAAGGTGTGGTGAGAAACAGTAAAATTTTGGGTATATTTTGAAGGCACAGCCTACAGGATTTGCTAATAGACTATATGTTGACTGTAAAAAAACAGGAGTCAAAGACGACACTAAACTTTTTGGTCTGAGCAACTCAAGAATGAAGATGTCATTAACAGGAGAAGGACTGCAGAAGTTGTAATATGTAAAATTTTGATATGTAAGGGCTTCCTTCCAGCCTGTGAGAATGTAGAGAGAAAAAAGAGGCTGGAGGCAAAGAGAACAATTAAGAATGTTGTTAAAAATAATTAAAGCATCAGAAAAGGTCCTGAATGAAGACTAACAGGAGAAAGAATGTGGATGGGCTGGACGTATTGTTAAGTAAAAAGTAAATTTGTCTGCTTGTATACGCACAGAATAGAAAAGGTATAGAAGAAACTGGTAATATTGGCTGCCTCTCAGGAACTGGATGGCTGGAAAACGGGTGGGGAGACTTTTTACTCATGCTCTGTCCTACATTTTAATTTTAAACATGTGATTATTGCTCCTATACACCAAAAATAATTTTTTTAAAAATACTAATGGAAATGGAGGAAGAGAATCTAATGACAGGAAGGAAGAACTTAGAGAACTGGAATACTAATTGAACTTGAGAGAAGAGACTAAGAAGGAAAAAGATGATGCCAACGTTCTGGGCCTGTGTGACTAAAAGGCAACAATGGTGGGATGAACTGAAATGCAAAGGGTGTCAGGAGGTTCTGATGAAGGGAAGAGGGAAAACAACAGTTAAGTGCATGTTAAAATTATCACCTAGTTCAGAAATCCCCAAGTAGTTAAATGGTCTTCAGTATCATGACTGATTTCTCCTAACCAGGGTTTTTATTTTCAGAAGTTGATCCATGTAAAAACTTGAACTTTTTTTTTTTGGCATGTGCGAAAATGAGAAATTCATGCACCTGAGTAGAAAAGCACAAATAAGGGGCGCCTGGGTGGCTCAGTCGTTAAGCGTCTGCTTTCGGCTCAGGGCGTGATCCTGGAGTCCTGGGATCGAGCCCCACATCAGGCTCCTCTGCTGGAAACCTGCTTCTTCCTCTCCCACTCCCCCTGCCTGTGTTCCCTCTCTCGCTGGCTCGCTCTCTCTCTCTGTCAAATAAATAAAATCTTTAAAAAAAAAAAAAAGGCGAAGCACAAATGATACTTGATCTTACAGCACGTGCTCTTCTGAGCTCTAAAGGAGAGAACTTAAAGCAGAGGAACGATATACTTTTATTAGGCGTTCTGCAAGGCTAGATGTATATATTCCTAGTCATTTGGGTACCCATAAGGCTTTGCAGCTTTATGGGATTTACCAGGAAAAATGCTCCCAAAGGGATCTAATGTTACCAGCAGTGGCATGGCAGATCACCAGTAACAGAAGCAGATGATCAGGCACAAGGACTGTCCAAAGAAGAACCTAGAGTGTGGGACACATTCCAGAACCCAAGAAATACCTAGAGATTACCAGAAATAATTGTGGGGGTGACGGAGCATGAACTAAGGAAATAGGAGAATGAAGGAAAGTGTGATTGACTGGTCTCCTTTGTATAAACAGGTTATGCCTCAACTATGTACCTGGTGCTATGCTAGGCACTAAATAAAAAGATACAGTTTCTTACCGAAGAATTCATACCACAGAATTCAGTTTCGTTATCGGGCGAATGTGCAAAAGCAGACAATGATAGAAACTCCTGAAACATTTTAATGTTTCAATTTTTAAAAGACTGTTTTTATTAGAATTTGTAAAAGTTCATTAAACTTTGTTGGATTACTTTGATCCAATTCTCCTTATCTATTTTACACGAAAGCTGAGGCCCACAGAGGTTAAGTGATGTTTCCAAAATCACACTGGTGGTTAAAGTTCAGCAGAGAGAGGCCAAATCTCCTGACACTCACAATCATTCATTCCCACTACATCACAATATTTTATTTATAATTCATTGAATGGACACCTCTATTCTGGTTTTTTCATTCATATGGGGAAAACAGTAAAGTGAAAAATGCAGCTTCTGATTCAGACAAACCTAGGATCTGAATTTTCTGACAAATTACACTACTTTGCTTAGCATTAAGGCTGATCCTAACAAAACAGGTAGATGTTCTGGAAGAAATTATAATAAACCTACACTCTTAATCAAAGATTGGGCATCTGAGTTTGCACATGCTTAGGCTTTATGAGCCTACCCAAGGATTTTGTAACACATTCTATGAATACTACTCAGCTAACTGAAAAAAGGGAAGATAAAAGAATGGCAGTACTAATACTAATTGATGACTTGTTAGAAAATACCTATGGCAGGGGCGCCTGGGTGGCACAGCGGTTAAGCGTCTGCCTTCGGCCCAGGGCGTGATCCCGGCGTTATGGGATCGAGCCCCACATCAGGCTCCTCTGCTATGAGCCTGCTTCTTCCTCTCCCACTCCCCCTGCTTGTGTTCCCTCTCTCGCTGGCTGTCTCTATCTCTGTCAAATAAATAAATAAAATCTTTAAAAAAAAAAAAAAATACCTATGGCAAATAAGCCCTAGGGTTTATCCTGTAAGGGTAACAAATCATCTAGTAATTAAGGAAGTAATATATAATTTTTAAAAATCCAGTTTAAAAGTATATTTTTCATGAGCTCTAACAGAGCCCTCAAATTTCTGTACTACTCACATTTCCCACATCTCTCCTAAATAATTTTGATAAACCTGTTTCTCAAAAAGTGCCTTAAAGATGATATAATTGTCTAAGCTTAAGGCATATATATTCATTTCTCAGTTACGGCATTTTTGAAGCTGTTCACAAATATTCTACTTCTTAATAAGCTGAAGGGGAAAATACGTTAATAGCACTTTTTACAGCCTTAAAATTCTTTCTGCAATTATGTTTTAAAAATGCTGATTCATGAAATAAAGGAAACAGGGCAAGGAGCCTAAATGAGTAGTTTGTCTTATACTTCAAGTTTCCTAATTACAGTATCTTGTCCTTTTGGTCTGTTATGCGTTTGGAACCAAGTAACTGAAGAGTCTAAGTGACTAGAAGAATACAACTCATTCTCAGAAACTGAACTCGAGGATAAAACTAAAAGCATTTATTTCTGCAAGTTATTTTACACTTTCAACTTCCTGTTTTATTTAGGCAGCTCATCATGACCATTTCAGGTAACAATGCAGAAGTTAAAAAAACCCAACTTCCTCTTTGTAAAGTGATAAAAACCCTAAGCAGTTACTTATGAGAATGGTTGATCTTGCTAGCTTCTAAATACTTGCAAGGAAATCAGGGACTATCAACACCAAATTCACCTCTGGGTTCACTGCTTTTAGGAAATGCAACAAAGATAAAAAGCAATATTAAAATATATTCCACATTATGACATAAATGCCTTAAAAAAATCCAAATCTAATGCAGTTGAGAATTTGGTTAAAAAGAGGATAAAATGGAAACTTCAGAGTTCCTTCAAAGAAGAATCAATACAAATTATGGCTGAAAATATCTTGATTTTTAAAAATTTGTTTGTAATTGTGCCCTGGTTGTGAAAATTTTAGAGAACAAGAATCTCTCTAAACGTTGTTTATGAATGCTATTTATATCAACTAGTTTTGTTGGAAAAATACTTCAATTCCTGAATTGAGTTCAAAGGAATTAGAAGCCTGGAGGAAAAGGGGGCAACGTAGCTATGAAGCTGCAGGAGAACTGAAGTAACCTTACAAGTCAAGGCCCTTTCTTTTTACTTACAGATTCGCAACAGAGAAATACAGTTCCGTTTCTGTCTGGGAATAAGAATCTAACAAAATTTCAGTAATCTCAAATCATATGGATTATATGAGGCTTCATATCAGCTATTCGTAGTTATCCACAACAATGAAGGAATGTGGATAATATAAAACTGTTCACTGAATATGAAATTCATCAGCATTTTGGGACAGATTTACCGTTCTAATTTTGACATGCTTGCTGTGTCATTAAAATTAAGCAAACAAAGAAGTATGCTGGGAGATAAGAGGAAACTGATCACAAATCTGCTGTTATAAAATCAAGACTATTAATGTTATTTAACATTGTCAATATCCAAAGACATCTCAATTTGCACTTTTCTTTTGAAAGACATGTATTATATTTTCCCAAGTTTAATTAAAAAGACATTCTAACCTATCGTCGAAGACAAAAACCCAACAATACTGGTAAATGTATTGTTTGGACACCATAAACTTTGAAGTTTATTAAGTTTTTAGTGAAATTTTGTTGTAACAATATTTTTCCTTAAAACAAGAAGACCATCAGTTGAGGTAACAAATGTTTGGTTATTCCGATTTTTACTATAATTTAATCTGAATCATAACTCTTTGACTTAGATTAGACATTTTATTATAGTCTTCTCTTCATCATAAATTCAAAAAAAGATGCCCTTCTCTCCCGTAAGTTTTACACATGAGAATTTTCAAGAACGAGAAAATTTAATGCTGAAGTATTATTCAATGACTGGTGACTTTTTACACATTCTCCAGTATTTCAAAACGACATGGCGTATGTAGGTATGACAGATCAAATTATTCTGTACTGAGTACTCCTGGATCATAAACAGTCCCTTGTGCCATCCCATTCTCTTTTATTAAAAAAGAGCCCAGATACATTTACAGAGCACGCAAGAGTGCACATTTTGTAAGAGCCACTGTGGGAAACAAAAGACATAATTCTTGTCCTATAAGGAGTCATCTAGTGAAATCATTCTAATTTCTACAGGCCCTAAAATCACATAGTTACTGAAAAGCCTAACAAAGTGTTAAGAAAGGTGTGCAGCTGTCAGCAAAAAGTTATTCCACCAAACGTAGAATATGCTCTTGAATTTAAAACACATTTTAAGAAGTAAATACCCAAATTACACACTAACAAATTTAACTATACTCAAAGACACCACAGTGGTGCATCAAAGAAGGCACGATGCTTTGTCCAGACTTGAATGTGTTAATATGAAGTTTATGTGCTATATAAAAAGCCTTTATGGAGTTAAAAAAAAATCCGCTGGCTATTTTTGATTTGTTAACAAAAATAGAAAACTATTTTTCAAAAATTACCGTTAACAGGACGTAAGACGCAAGGGATGGATGGAGTCATCACGGGCTTAAGTGCATACATACAATCAGTCAAGGGAGTGTCTACAGGGAAGAGTGGTGTTCAAATTCTGAAGCAAATGTCCTGAGGCTTACACATTTATTACTGAGAATCAGTTCCGCCGATAGCAAGTGAGAAAAGAGTGGATGGGCGGACAACACATGGGGACCTCTCCCTGTCGAGGAGTCGTGACAGCAAAATCACTTCCTGAGGAAGGAGGAGCAAAAGGGAAGTTAAGAGGCCACCCTGACCAGGAAGTGACTCGCCCTAACTAGCCTCAATCATATCTAAAAAATGGGGGGATGGGGAGAGCCCTAACAGTTAAAGGCGGTAAAGTAACTGCTTCTTGATACGTCCAGACATCACCATCGCCCCCTCTTAATTACAGAAGAAAGTCCACAGTCACGATTCAATAAAGGAAAGTCTCTTCTCTTGCAGGAAGGTCACTGGGCTGTGCCTCAGGCCCAAGAGGAGAAAAAGAGAGTTGAGGAATGGGGAACTGGGGCCACCGTGAGGCAGACGAAAGCCCCTAAAGAGAGAAGCGTCCCAACTGTAGAGCGTATGTCAGCACAGGCCAAGAAGCTTCTTTTTCCCGGGGACACTGCCAGGGTTCCCACCGCAGCCAGGTCGGCCCCTGTTCCCTGTCGCGAGAGGAGGCAAGAGAGAGAGGCGGACCCCTTACCTTCTCCTCATCCGACACCCGGTCCTCAAAGTCGGCCATCTTGGGCTGCTCTGGCCCAGCCCGGCCCCGGCGCGAGGCAGGCCGGGAAGGAAGCTGAGTGATGGAATCACCGCGGGGGCGGTCGGAAGGACCCGCCCGGAAACGCCGACCTAGAGGGTGCCATGTCAGTTACGGGTGGGGTGGTGGTTGCGAGAGCCGGCGCTCCTGGACGTCTCTAGGTCTGCCGTAAGACTTTTCCTTAAATGATTTTAAGTCTAATACCTTTCTCACTGAGTTACATTCATTTCCCCCATTCATTTATGAGACACTGGGAACGTGTTCCGACTACTCCTGACACCCGAGCTCCATCCGACCAAATAGCAATTGCTACTGTAGGCTTTCCCGATACCAGTGATCTCCGTGGCAGCCGAGTCCAAAGGGCGAAGCGCTGCTCGGGCCCTGGAACGGTTGGTGGCTTTTCCAACCCCAGAAATAGGGTGAGAGGTGACCCTCACTCGTATGGAAACAAAAACATTTCACTCTGAGGTCACATCTCAGTCCAGTTCCTCCAGAGTATGTGCCGCTAGTCACCCCTTCCCGCCCTTCGAAGGAAAGGTAACCCCAGTCCCGGGACGCTCCTCCACCTGCCAAATTTTCTTGGTCGGCGTTCCCTGGGACTCAGACTTCACAGAGGCCAAGTTCAGGTCCGCCACTATCCCAGGATTCCCGACTCCCGGTTTCCTGCCCTTCTCCCCTCCCAGCTCCCGGAGCTTGCGGGAGCGGCAAGATGGCGGACGGTGACGGCTTGGGTGAAGCAGCAACTGCTGCGGCATCTCCTCCTGCACCTGCTCCCGGCCTGAGCCCGTCGCTGGGCTGGAGGGAGCGGCTGCGGGCCGGGCTGGCGGGGACTGGGGCCTCCCTGTGGTTCGTGGCGGGGCTGGGACTGCTTTACGCTCTGAGGGTCCCGCTGAGGCTGTGTGAGAATTTGGCTGCGGGTGAGAGGCCCAGATCTCCTTGGGGACGGGCGGGGGAGCTAGAAGAGGGGCGGGGGTTAGGGGCAGGGGGCAAAGGGAGGAGATTCTCCGCAGTCACTGGAGGGCTTTGGAGATGAGTGGGTGGTGCGCGACCTAGTGGGTTCTTTTTCTCTCGGGCCGCAACTCCGCAGCTGATTGTCAAACCTGAGCTGCAGCTATGGACTCCTCCCTTGAGCTTTTAAGATCCGCCCTCTCTCTTCTGTCCTCGTTTACCCGAGGAAGAGCCACCTGACAAGCTGTAGGCTTCAGGTAGTATGACAGATAAGAGCATTTTCATATCGGCTGCAGAATTTATATACACTCCCAGCATTGGTAGGCTCCCTTGAAAATTATTCTTTGGAGTCTCGCCGATTAGCTAAGAGACAACAAAGATTAGCGCTTCCGCGTTCAAAGACCTAAAAGGAAAAAAATGCCGTGACCTTAGCCAACCATTATCGTATTTTAAGATAGTTCTGTCAAGAAAATTTTCGTGGTATCTTGGTCTGTTCTTTGCTTTAGACTTTATCTTGAGTAATAAAACAGTACAGGAAGTAAAGGGAAAGAGCCACAAACAGTAATGGGTACTTTCCTTACTTCTTTCAACATTTGTAGAAAGCTTGCTATGTAGTCTGAGCTGCAGATACAAAGGCATGTAAGAAGTGATGATCCCCGTGGATTCTGCAAATACTATCCTTTACCTGTAGCCAGGACAAAGTGGATGGGAGCCAGGGCCTCTTACCATGTCATTACAATATTTCCACTCAAGTTTTGAACAAAAGGAAAGTATTTCTGCTGTGTGATGACTGTGACTATCAGTACCTGTGGTTTATTTTTTTGCAGCAAGAAAAGGCAAATGTCTCCTTTTCTATTTCATAAGATGACACGAAATACTGTGAAATAATGTTCTGAAATATTTTGGACTTTTTAGAACATAGGTTTTATGTAAGGTTGGATATAACTACATACTAAAACAAACTAAGTAAATTGGCCTTCCTAGACTGTTTGAAAGAACTAATTTGGTATCTCTGTAACTGGTTAATGAAGCGCTTACTAGTGGTTTGCATGCTCAGTAAAATATTATTCATTGACATTTATTACTTATTTTTCCACGTGTTAACTAGATAGCACCATTTAGATGAGAGTAGTTAACTATGATAGCTTTTTATTTATTTATGAAACCCGTACTATTTATGAGATAGTTATTTGAAGTGAAAAATCTGGCCCAGGCTTTCAGTGAGTCAGGTTCAAGGAGTTCTCTCAGTCTGTTGCTATTCTCTTTGGTTTATTTTGCCTGCCTAGCTGACATACCAAATACATACATATACTGGTTCCTTGCCTCTAATTTGAAACACTGGTTTGTATCTCACCAAAATAATTAGGGAGTGGTTTTAAATCTCCTTTGTAACAAGATGTTTGTTTAGCTTATCCTTAGGGTTTTGCAAAACTTCTTGTCCAAGTTATGGTTTATAAGTTCTTAATTTATTTTCAAAAGTAAACTGAATGATCTCATTTTGATTTGCTTATTTAACAAATTATCAGTTTAAAATGCTACCCTTACATGTTCAAAGGTAATTTTTAAGATATGATAAAATGGGAATTTAAAGTACCTTTTTAAAAATTACAACTTTCTCAAACAAATCTTATACTCGATATTAACTCTCTTTATGTTCCTCTACTCATAAAGACACCTGCATATTTGTAACTTGAGTATTTTGAATTTGCATGTTTTTAAACTTTGATTTTTTTTTTTTCCTTTTGCAGTGACAGTATTTTTAAATTCATTGACACCCAAATTCTATGTGGCACTTACAGGAACATCTTCTTTGATATCAGGACTAATATTTGTAAGTAGTTTCCATTTCCTTCATGGTTTGGTATTTATCTAAAGATCAGATGTCTTTATATGGTTACAATAATTATAAATACTTATAGATCAGTATTCTCAACATGCGTTCAGAATTTGAAAAAACTCTGTATCTAACTCTCCACTTTTAGAGACTGGCAGTATTCATTTGTATATGAAAGACTATTGTATACTGGAAGGAGCAGGGATTGGTGGTAGGTTCCCAACTAAATGCTTGCAGGGCCCAGTTTAGTAACAAAAACTGGTATGAGATCTCCCAATTTTTCATGTGATTTTGAAAGAATCTGGATGCAACAAGTTTTTATATAAAAGTCTCCCAATACTTTAACCTTGGCGACATTGGGCAGACTAAAAATTTGTATCTTGAATTCAGCCTATAGGTAGCCATTTATCCTCTCTGGAGTGTTTAAGAGCAGAGCCATGCTAACCATCACTTCATTTATTTATTTTTTAATTGTGAGAAGAAAATTCTTTTTAATTGAAGTATAGCTGACATACAATATTATATTAGTTTTGAGAACCATCACTTTAGTTGTGTGACTTTGAGCAAGTTAATTAACTTTTCTAAGCTTTAATTTCCTCATCTATAAATTGGGGATGATAATAATATCAACTTCATAGGATTATGAAAACTAAATGAGATAATGTGTCTAAGAGCTTTCAATAACATGATAGCTAGCTCAGAGTGAGCACGTAATGAATTTTGGCCATTATTATTCTGAGAAGTCTTAACTTTATTTTTATTTTTAAAGATTTATTTATTTGACAGAGAGAGAGACAGCCAATGAGAGAGGGAACACAGGCAGGGGGAGTGGGAGAGGAAGAAGCAGGCTCCCAGCGGAGGAGCCTGATGTGGGGCTCGATCCCAGAACGCCAGGATCACGCCCTGAGCCGAAGGCAGATGCTTAACAACTGAACCACCTAGGCGCCCCATCCCTTGTCTTAATTGACTGAACTATCATTTTTAATTACAAAGTTAAAAAATATATATACATAATCTCTTTTAACATCCCTGGGAACTAGTGTTTCCTAGTATAAACTTTGGAAAAATACTGCTACAGATAAAAATCTTAGGAAGTATGGCATGCATGAGCAGTGAACTTTTCTGTGCTTTTTTCTCATCTCTAGATGGTGCTCTTCTATTATAGTTTAAATAACGGCATTTGTATAGGAGTGTTTTTGTTTCTGTTTGTTTTGTTTTTTTTTTGATAGGGACTAATACTTGGCCATTTTGTTAAAGTGAAATGCTAGACAAGGAAGGGATTTTCTCTTGATCAAAAAAAATTACTGAGGAATTTAGGATGAAACTATGTGTTAATATAGTTAAATTAGTTAAAATTTACTGATTATAAAGCCCACTCATGGTTAAACGTATTTTAGCGTATTTAGTCAATAACATGTGAAAATCTAAATAAAGAGAATGACCTATCTTTAAACACTGATGAATGGAAAAAGCATTAGTCTTAGAACCAGAAGATGTAGTTTTGAGTCTCAGCTCTGCCACTTACTAGGTGATAACTTTGGGCAAGTCACATAATTCTCTGAGTTTTAATTTCCTCATGAGAGGGGGAAAAGCTTACACATATATATGTATAAAACATAACACATATAATATATAAAACAGTTCTTAACATTTCTTCTTTTTAAACCAGAGTTTTAAATTTACAAAAATTAAGAAATTCATACTGTAATAGCATCGTATGGTGACAGTACACTTGTGGTAAGCATAGCATAATGTGTAGAGAAGTCAAATCACTATATTATACACCTGAAACTAATGTAACATTGTGGATCAACTATACTCAAATAAAAACACTTTTAAGTAAATGCATTAGGCTCAGTAAGAAAGTAACAACAGTAGCTAATAATAAAATAGAGTGGTTATAACAATATACTATAAAGAAAATTAGGAAATTCAAGTAACATTTTAGAGGTTAAACTGTGTCATGACCTTTATAATATTGATGAGTTTTTATTAGCAAAGCTTACTATGTTTATAATTTCTTTTACCCCCTGAAATACAGAAGGTGTCTATGCTGTTTGTGTTACTTCCACCAGAAGGGATAGGGGATAGTGTGCTTGGGAGCTTGAAGAATAGCAATGAAGCCAGTTGTTTAGCTAATTATTACAAGTGAAAAGATTACTCTGAAAGGAAGACTCAAGATCCAGTGGGAATATTGTTTTCTGTTCTGTGGAATCAGGGAGAGTTCCCTGAAGATCTGTCATTTAAGCTGAAACCCAAAAGAGTGTTGAGAATGCTAGAGTGGCCAAATATGAAACATTCTGCTATTCAATACAGAGAGCTTTTTTTTTCTTTTTCTTTTTTAAAGTAATCTCTAGCCCAACATGGGGCTTGAATTTACAACCTGGAGATCAAGAGTCGCATGCTCTACTGACTGAGCCAGCCAGGTGCTCCCACAGAGCTTCTGATTCCTCTTTTTATAACAGTGATAAACCATGAAAACATAAAGGGGTGAATATCCTGACTTTTTCATGGTTCAATATGAGAATCAACATCTTGGGGCGCCTGGGTGGTGCAATCGTTAAGCGTCTGCCTTCCGCTCAGGGCGTGATCCGAGTGTGCTGGGATCGAGCCCCACATCAGGCTTCTCCACTAGGAGCCTGCTTCTTCCTCTCCCACTCACCCTGCTTGTGTTCCCTCTCTCGCTGGCTGTCTCTCTCTGTCAAATAAATAAATAAAATCTTTAAGAAAAAAAAAATGAGAATTAACTTACATTAATTATACTGCCAAATACTGGAGTAGTACTTCATCGTTCAAAAGGCATTTACAATTCTGGTTAACCAAAATTAATAGAACATTGAGGCTCTCAGAGGCTAGAGGTTAAATGACTTACCCAGAGCACACAGGTGGACTGGGAGTCAAATGTGGGCTTTCTAACCCTAGTCTTAGTCCACCATGCTGGTTGTTTCAAAATTGTTTTTCTTTTAATTATGCTACAGATGGAATAAAACGACAGTGTAACATAACAGAGTTAGATTATTTACAGATTAAATGCTTCTTGCTTGTTTGTTTGTTTTAAGTAATCTCTGCACCCAGCATTGAGCTCGAACTCACAACCCAGAGACCAAGAGTCACATGTTCTACTGACTGAGCCAGCCAGGCACCCCTGTTTCTCATTGTTTTTTTAATATTTCCTTTATAGATATGCTTCTTCTAGTTTTGCCTCAGCTTATCTAAATTTCATAACAAAGCTATGAAAAAGGTATTTTATTTTTGCCTGGCATGTGTTATTGGGGAATCTTATATTTGGCTTATATTTTGGAAGGAGAGTGCATTTAAAATGCCGGATTAAACGGGAATATCTTGAAAGAATGTTTTAATTTGAGCTCACCTATCTGCTGATCAGTTCTATTTTAAGTTGAGGATTTTTTGTTTGTTTGTTTGTCATAGATATTTGAATGGTGGTACTTCCATAAGCACGGCACATCTTTTATTGAACAAGTATCCGTGAGCCATTTGCGACCACTGATGGGAGGAACAGAAAGCAGCATCTCAGAGCCAGGTTCTTCTTCTAGCACCAGAGAAAGTGAAACCAGCAGACAGAATTTGTCAGGTGACTCTTTATGTAATATGTTTTCGAGCTGTAGAGTTAAGATTGTGTTTGCCTGTGGGAGATAGAAAACTCACAATAGAGAGAAGTTTGTCTTTCGTGTAAGTATAGATAATCTACAGCTGATACGGAGAGCAATGACCATCCGAGGCCCAGTCTCCCATTTTGTTAGCCTGCCATCTCCAAGTGAAGTTTTTCCTTGTGGTCCAAGACTGTTGCTCTTGTTTATGCCATCATATCCACATTCCNNNATCAGCAGGAAGGAGACTAGGCCAGTAGAAGGCCACCCTTTACCCCTACTCAACCCAACAGCAGCCAAGGATACTTCTCAGAGTGTTACATACTATTTTAGCTTACTTCCTACTGGTCAGACCTAAGTAGCTGTAAGGGAAGCTAGAAATTGTAACCATTTTCTCAGCATACATATGCTCAGGTAATAATTAGGAGATCTTATTAGATAAAGGAGAGAACAGAGACAATTAGTCATTCCTGCCAACATAGCAAAGTTAAGAAAAATACTTTTTTCCTCTCAATATATTTACAAAGGCATCAAAATCTCAGTTACTCATGTATAGATACTCCATTGTCATACTTTAATTGTAGGCTATTCCTCTATATGTATCCAGTAATACAAAGTGAATATTATTAATGATATGCAATTAGGAAGGTAAAAATTTGAAGGTCAGATAGAAATGATATTTTTGGATTATTATTCCTTTAATTTGATATCAATAAAATTCATATAGTAATAATACAAATGACTTAATTCCATAGAGTGTCATAATGTCTCATTTGTTCAGTAAGCCTAGCCACTAGAGTTGTATTAGTTTAGTAGGAAAATACTGCCACTTTTTAGATGTGGTCAGGGAAAGTCTCTGAGAAAGCGCCTTTTAGCCTGAGCCCTGAGGCATGAGTGGGTATTGACCAGGAATAGTAGGGATGGGATTGGCAACCACTTAAGAGTGCAGGAGGGAATAATGGTACTTTTCTTTCCCCTTTTCTTTTCTCCTATTTCATAAAATAATTACAGAACTCCTAAGAATGAGACATTAAGATGAATATGACATAGATCTGTCCTCAAGAAGCTGAGTCCAGTATGTAAATAATTATAACAATAATGCATTATATAATCTTATTCCCTGATGTGAGATTGAGTATATCATTGCATACGGAGAGTGAAGAGACTCCCTACCCTGCACTTTAGCCTAACTATACTGTGTGGTTTTTATGATGCTTCCTCTCCTTCGAATGTTCTTCATCTGGCAACCTTCTGCTCACCTTTTACCGTGATTCAATGTCAGTTCAAATGTTACCTCCTTTCTAAAGCCTTTTCTAATTTCCCCAGAGAAAAATTAATCGCTTTCTTTTTTTCTTCTCTTGGAACAAAACATATCTGTACTATAGCACTTATCACACAGTTTAGATGGTAGTTTACATGACTGACTCTCATGTGACGTTTCATTCATTTAAACAAGTTAGTTCCAAATGCTGTGCTAGGCTCCAAGAATACAAAAATGAACAAAGCTGTAAGAGCTCATATTCTAAAGGGAGAAACTGAAAACCAAAGGGATAATCACATTGTAATGTATTAAGTGAAGTGCTATAATTGAATTATGAACTAAATACTACAGAGATATAAATAGGAGAATGACTAGATTTAATTGTATACTTTGTGACAGCAGGGGTAATCCAGGCCTTATTTATCTTTGTGCTATCTGGCTAGCACTGTGCATGGCATACAGTAACTATACCATAAATGTTGGTGAAATTAAGATTTAACTGCAGTTGATTAAACTAATTCATTTCCCTTTTTTTCCTCCCTTTGTTTTTTAGAATGCAAGGTATGGAGAAACCCTCTAAATCTTTTCAGAGGAGCAGAATATAGGAGGTATTACGTTTGCTTTCAGTATAATTATGGCATTAGTTTTAGAGTAGAAGTATTATGGAAACATTTGTTTTTATAAACACATCACAGCTCTTCTAGTTGGAGACACTGATATGTAATAAGGTAAAATGATTAGCCCAAGCTTTAGTTGGCAACATCTTCACTGTATTTACTTCTATAATCATGAGAAACATTGCTTGAAACCATATGTTTGTGATAATAGTAAGTATACATTTGGCTCCTGGTTTTGGCAAAAAGCCTTTTCAGAGAATTCATGAGATTAAGAAAAGAAGTACAAATGTCAGCATATTCTTATGCATATATGTTCAATTTCAAAATTTATTTGAGGACTCACTAGAAAATAACAGTCTGAGTGTGAATATGAACTTCATTTCTGCAATAGTACTGGGTATAGTATTTTTATATTGTATTTTTTCAATTTTTTAAAATATTTTGAGAGAGAGCATGCACACGTGTGGGGAGGAGCAGAGGCAGAGGGAAGAGAGAATCTCAAGCAGACTCCATGCGGAGGGCAGAGCCCAACATGGGGCTGGATCTCACAACCCTGAGATCATGACCTGAGCCAAAATCAAGAGTTGGTCACTCAAGCAGCTGAGCCACCCAGGCATCCCTTGTATTTTATATTGTTACTTGCTATCCACACTACTGTGTCCAGTTTTCTTCTGATTTTAACTCTAGATGAGAGAATAGCTTTTGACACTTAAGCCCAAAGATACTTTATTTTAATAAGAACTGTGTTTTACCTGGAGGTAGACTGGGGCATGTTATTTAATTCATTCAACAAGAAACATTAGGTGTCTACTATATGTGGCCACTGTGCAAAATGATGGGGATACAGAGTGACCAAGCAATAATTCCTGTGCTTAAGGACTTGATAGTGTAGGATAGGAGTGTCCTGGGAACGGAAAGCTATGTTTTTATGAGAGATGCCTTTAGTCTGTATTAAGGGATTCTGCAAGAAGGAAGTTCTTAAATATCTCAATCCATTTGTTAAAGTAAAAAGGTTTTAGGCTGTTTCTTGTTGTATTACAGTTTTCACAAAGATATAAAAAAGAAATTTCTTATCTTAGTATCAGGGACACTTATACTTCTTTTTGAATGATTAGTTTCTCTTAATGTAAAAGTCTCAGTTGCATTGATAATCATTGTGTGGTTTTAGAAAGCTTAAAGTCCTATTGTCGTCAGCCTTTAGTAAGTGTACAGAACTCTGGTGTGTATTTCATATGTTAGATTAATTCCTGGCTCCACTGTATGGCCCAATTTTTGCTTTTACTGAGTCTTTTTTATTTGCTTGTAATTAAGGTCATTAATATACATTATATTTTCTAACTCCTTTAAATCATTTTGGGAATAATGCAGATCATTAATTAGTCTTTCTACAGTTGTAGCAAAACTTTCTAATTGAACAAGGTTCTACTTTCTCTTTTTTCTTTATGATAATTTCTCACAAAATAGCTTAAAAATTTTAAGTAGCAATGCAACTTGGACTATTAAATTACTTAAAATCTTTTGTCATATACATATAAATAATACTTATGATGTGCTTTTAAAATGCTTTTTTTGGATTTTAAAATGTATACATATTCACTGTAGAAAATTAGAAAAGGAAGAGATGCATCAAAAAGAAAGTAAAAAAAAAAAAAAAAGAAAGTAAAGACCACCTTTTCCTACCAATAAGTGATAACTGCTCTTAGTATTTCCATCCAGTCTCTCTTCTGCGTGCATGTATAGAAACAAAACTTGGGCATCATTGTGTGTATATAATTTTACGTTCTTTTTTTCTATCATAGTGCATGAATTTTCCACAGAATTTCTTCAGACATGAATTCCTTCTTTTTTTTTTTTTTTTTTTTTTTTTAAGAAGGGGGGCATCTCAAGCAGATGCTCCACTGGGTGTGGAGCCTGACAAGGGGCTTAATCCCAGGACCCTGAGGTCATGACCTGAGCCAAAATTAAGAGTCAGATGCTTAAAGTCGACTGAGCCACCCAAGTGCCCCTTCATATATGAATTTCTCCAAAAACATGGTTTTAAATGATTGTACTCTATTCTGTTATATGGAGACACCTTGCCTATTGCTCCCCTATCTGGGTCACAGATTATTTTTCACAGTCAACATTTACACTAGAGGGGTATCTTTATATATAAATATTTAGCATATGATATTAAACATCTGCAATTATTTCCTTAGGGCTGATTTGTAGCACTGAGATTCCCGAATTAAAGGGTGTGAACAGTATTTTTTTTCCCTCTCCCCTTTAGTATTTTCTTTTTTTTCATCTATGGAGATTTTCAAAAATTAAAAAGTAGAGAGCATGGCATAATAGAATTCCACATACCCATCCCCTAGCTAGATGTGAATATTTTTAAGACGCCTAATAGATATTACCTAATTGATTTTTGGAAAGAGAAACGTAAGTGCCAGTTTACATTTATACCAGCAGTATGTGTGAGTCTGTATTTCACCTCATCCTCAGCAACATATATTCGCCATTTGACAGATGAAAAGTAAAAATTTGTTAATTTAACTCACTATTTGTTAATTACTAATGAGATTGGACCTTTAAAAATGTATTTATTAGCCAGTTTGTTAACTTGTTATTAATTTTTGTGGGTTCCAGGGGGATATGAAAGTTTAAATTTCTAATTTAGTAAAATCTGGGAAAAGTTGCAATTTCTTTATACTCTGAAAGCCCTTTACCATTTTGATATCTAGTAAAAGGCCACCTATGTTTTCTTCTAGTTTCTTTGTAGTTTTACTTTTAATAATTCTAATTCACTGAGAATTTTCCTTTTTGGTTTTTGATGTTTTATTGTCATATTGTAAGTAGTTTGTATTGTTATCTCTTGTTTTTCTGATAATAAGCTTTTAAAACATCCTGAAATAGAATTTGTAGCAGTATATTTTTGCATTTTTAATACTGTCTGTTTTAGTAGGTGGAGGCTCTCATGTTCAATTTACCTATTTTCTTGTGTTTTGGTAAAGATACACTTGGGTGACTGGTAAAGAGCCACTTACATACTGTGACATGAATTTGTCCGCTCAGGACCATCAGACCTTTTTCACCTGTGACACAGACTTTTTACGTCCTTCAGACACAGGTATGTGTCATATCTGTTCATGGGGTTACTAGTGGTGATGAAAATTATTTTAAAAATTCTTTGGAGTTACTTATTATAATATACAAAGTTATTTGGCTTGAGGTTGTTTGCATCATGGATAAGAGACCCAGATTAAATTGAAACTAAATATGAATGTAAACTAGGTTGTTTCACTACCTATCCTTCTTATAAAGAATTTAAAGTACTTTATAAAAATGTGAAATTGCTTCTTTTATTACTTAAAAAACCTTTCAGATCAAATACAGTAACTGCTCATGCAGAGAACAGTATACCCAGTTTGGTCTATGGAAGATAGTATCGAGACTCTTAAATACATGGTTAAAGACAGATCTTTATCACTGTTCTTTTACTTTGCCCTCTCCTTTCTTATCTATCCTCCTACTTTTATGCTTCCTGCTTTTATCCTTCAAGATCCAAATTAAAAGTCACATTCTCCAGGAACCCTTCTCTGGGAACTCCAGAGTTAAACACTTTCTTCTTTGTAGTTCCACAGTACTTAGTCCAAGCCTCATTGAAACAATTCTAGTTAATTTATTCAACCACAAACATTTACTTGTTAATTTTATCATGTAGTTTTAATGTTTATCTTCCCTAATAGGGTGGGAAACTTTGGAAAGCAGGGACGATATTCTCCTCATCGTCTTTGAATCCTTATCATCTAGCACATTGCCTGGCATACTGTAAATATTAATATTTATTCTTTGATGAAAGTATCAGTGAATGACCTTGGTGTCACAGATCTCTTAAGCAATTTCACTAATAAAGTGTAAATAGTAAGTGTATAGCACTTACTATGCACCAAGCACTGTTCAAAGCAATTTATGTAATTGTACTGATTTAATCTTCCCATCTTATGAGATAGGTACTTTTATCAGCCCCAGAAATAAAGGAATGGAAAAAAGAAAGGAAGGAAGGATAGATGGAAGAAAGGAAAGAAGGAAGGAAGGGAGGCAGACAGGCAAAGGCAAATCAAGTAATATGCCCTAAGTAACCTAGGTAATAAATGATAAAGATGGACTTCAAATTCAGGTCTGACTCTTAATTCAGGTCTACTCCTTCTACTCACTCTAGTGATATGCAAAAGAAAATCACCATGAGGGGTCTGAAAAGTAACCAGTTTTCTAGCATTGAAGTGAATTGTGATCTATATCTGTTGGACTAAATGTACTGAGGGTAAATGATAGCAGGAAATCCAAGGATCTTTGGAATGGTTACATAAAGGGGTTTAGTTGCAAAGAGGAGAAAAAGGAATTGCTTTATGTTTATATGCTTAGTGTTTATATTAATGGCAAAAGCGTTGGGTTGGGGAAATAATGGAAATGGAAATTAGTATGTTATGTTAACTTTAAGGACTAAAGTTGACTCTAAAAGTAACTCTAGAAATTTCTTCACCTCTTTATCACAAGCAGAATTGCAGACATTGGTGGGCTTTTCAAATAAGCGACCATGGCTATCCACTAAAGGCGTGCTCTTAAAACATTTTTGTTCACAGTCTCTTAAAGGAATTTTGAAAAACTATGTATCCTTTCAAACATTTTTAACTTGACATCATAAGATTAAATAATTGCAAAGAATATGATTTTTAGCATAGTTAAAAATAAAACTAGAATACCCTGTATTTGAATGTATCTCAAGAAATCTAATTACTTGATACCCACCATTATCCATTGAAAAAGACATTAATGAATACTCTTTAGCAGCAGTAAATTTTATGTAAGTCGTTCTGCTTCTTGAACTCATCCATTTCACACCTTTATGTTATTTTATTAAAATTATTATGTCCTTGAGAGTCTTTTATTTATCACACATGCTGTTTCACAATAAAATTTTTTTGTGTCAATTTTTTAAAATTTTAATTTCCTTTGATCATAAGGTTCTAAATGGTATCATGTACTTTAGTTATATTTTTGTCAAATCCTTGGACCTACACATTTGGCTTTCTCAGCTTTAGAAAATGTTCTCCATATAACCTAGTTGGCTGGTTGAGTTCTCATTGTCAGTTCTATCAACCAGATCAGTCCGACTTTCTGACAGAAAAGTCTGACTTCATTTTTCAAGTCAAATAAACATGTTAACATGCATCCCTATGACAACCATTTCTCTTCCTAATTTAGATTCTAAGATAGAAAGACAGATAATTCTTGGAGCTTTTCCTAGAGCCTATCACTTGGCCAAATAAGATTCCACCACCTTTATTATCCTTTACTAGCACCCCCTTTGCCTTGCTGTGAGGGGACCTCCCCTTAGGAGCAACACATTCTTTGATAGTAAGGGGGGAGGGGCGCTGATAAGTGGAACTGATAAAAATTGTTATCACTCCCTCCCCATACTGCAACGTACTTGAATTCAGAGCATCCAGGGGCCTGAATACTCTTATTTCTAATGCCAAGCTTCACTGTTAAGTAAAAGGAATTCCTGTTGTAGGTGCCTTGACAAAAAATGGCTGCCCTGAAACCCAAACTTGAAATTGTCCTTTGGGCACTTGGAGATTTTTACACTCTAGGGAGTGCACCTTAGAAACATTCAGGATGGGTGAGAAGTAAGTTTTTTTCTGTAAAGTAGAGGAAGGGAATATATCTTTTGGGGAGTGGGGAAGCAGATGGTGGGTAGGAAAGAGAAACTAGCATGATGGATAGACCAATCAGAGGAACATCCTTCAAGTAGATCAGTTCTAGGAAAGAGTCATATAAAGCTGAGACTTTATAAATTGGTTCTCTCAAAACCACGCATGCTATTTTGGTCCTTGCAAAGTTTCATGTACTTCTAGAGGTATGCATAATCCTAGGTAAATACTGAGCTCAAAGACACACTCTATCTATGAATTGATCCTTATTGATCTTTTCAGACACTCGCATAAAGGTAATGATTTATATCTGTAGTTTTATATTAAAAATGTACATATATATGTGATGTAACAAATTTCTCTTGATGAATTGTCATCAGTTACTAAGTTAGTAGATTCTGTTCTCAACCTATTGATTTATTTATTTAAGGTAGAAAACAAATTATCTTCAGGGCCAGCCAGCAGTGATCTGTCTTTGGTTTTTTTTAAGATTTTATTTTTAAGTAATCTCTACACCCAGTGTGGGGTTCGAACTCACAACTTGACATCAAGAGTTTCATGCTCTACCAACTGAGCCAGACAGGCACCCCAACCAGCAGTGTTTTTTGAATTATTTGTTTTCCTGGTATTTTCTCTTCAACACTTAACAATCAGGAGATTTGACATTTAAACCCAGATTTACACTTTTTAGAAGTTGGAAAATATGGCAAAACTGGACCTGTCTGTCCGCCTCGCAATAATCAGACCCAAGCTGTGACTCCCTCCTTTAGGTAGTGCACATGCTTTTCGTTTACACATTTATGTTTTCTGCTTGGTCTTTGTAGGCATCGACATTTACAACCCCTGATCTTGAGATTGGCTGTTCTCTTTTCTGACTGATAGTATATTGGAATATTATTTAACTTAAAAAAATAGATAAATTTGATTGAATTGCTAATCGCTTGTATTGTTTTTTAAGCATATCAAGAGCTCTTAAAGAGGACAGTTGGGCAGCTCTTTCTGCCCATGGGTCCTGTCCCTGTGCTTTAATAAAACCACCTTTTTGCATTTAAAAAAAAAAAAAAAAAGGACAACTGAATACTAAATCAGCATTTTCCTTTTAATTATTCTAAGCCTTGTTTTAGAAAGAAATACAAATTTTTCTTCTTGTACTTTATTTCCCCTTTCCCCTTTGGCTTGGAACTGAATTAGTTGTGAGGATTAATCTTGAAAGTCTGGATAGAGCAGTTGAAAACCTAAGAATAAGAAAAAATGCTTAAAGGTGGATCAGATGACCTTAGTGAAAAAGAAAGAAATGCAAATGAAGATGAGATAGTTTCCATGTATTAAATTAGCAAAGATTGATACTATTCAGTGTTGCTAAGTAGGGAAACAGTCACTCTCCTCCACTGCCTGAAAGAATGTAAATTAATACAATCTTATTGAGAAGAGTTTGGGAGTCTATATCCAAAATCTTTTAAAAGATGCATACATTTTAATCAACCATTCCACTTCTAGAAAGGAAATATCTGGTCAGGTATGCAAAGGTAGATGTTGAAAGATGGTTATTACAACATTTCTATAATTAGCAAAAAATTGGGTGCAAATAACTTAAAAGAATTACTTCAATAAATTTTGATATATATTTAATAGACTAGAGTACCAAAGAGCCATTTAAAATGTTGATAAAGATTTCGGTATCCAAATTTGACTTGTTCAGTTAAATCATGTAAGTTAAAGAAGAAAGCCACATCATTAAAACTGGCAAGTTTAATATTATTCTTAATTTTTATGTAATATTTTAATGTTTCAGCAAAACCCTATTCTTTACCTGGTTATTATCAGATGGGTGCTGACTTGCATCACCTTGTCAAGTTCAGGAAGCATTAGCTGTCAGACAGCTGGTGACATGTTCGATATGAGAAATGTATTTTTGTTACACAAGTGGAATATATTGTCTTCTTTTCTAAGCCAAGACTAATATTTTGTTTCCAAAGGAAAACTCAAACATTTTCCACATTATTCTTTCTGGACAGTTGTAGGTTTTTGTTCCAAAAGCAACATTCATAGATTCTCTATTTTTCTTATCAAACTTGAAATAGGCCAGATAGTTTCATGAATTTATTTTGTTTATTTGTTTGTTTAATATTTCAGAAACTTATTGTTTAGTATGAAATTTTATTTAGTATTTATTAGTATGAAATTTTCATTTTGGTTCAGTAATTGGTAGCAAAACTAATATTGTTACTCTAGAGAGATCTTAATTCAGTCTTTTGTTGAATGTTGGTAGAGACTGACATTTTCCATAAATGTACTGTATTCCAAATTAATGGTTTTTTCCACCTTTTTGTACAAAATGCAAATCCAAACATTCTTCCTGTATTGAATCATTAATTAGACAAAGACTTTGTTTTTAAGTGTTTTGTATATTTTTAGCAGTTCCGTAGATCCTTTTCAGAGTGATAAAAGAACTAGAATATTTCATATTGATTGTAGTTTGATGTCACCCAATTTTAATACATGTTTAGAAATATAAATGTTCATGTATAATAATGGTGCAGTTAACTGGATTAAATACCTTATATGTTGTTACTCAAATCAGAGAAAGAATATGTTTTTCTTATGTGCGATGCCTCCAAATTTAATGTAAATTTCTCATAAGATTAATGTGAACTGACACCCCAGTTTCTTGTTTCTTATGTTTAAGAACATGTTATTTAAATCTTTGTTTACTCTCCTAGCTCATTCTTCATACGTTTTGCGTAAGATTATTTATGTTTACCATCTCATCTACTTTTTGAAATATTTTTCCTACAGTTATGCAGAAGGCATGGAGGGAAAGAAATCCTCCAGCTCGAATCAAAGCAGCCTATCAAGCTTTAGAATTAAACAATGAGTAAGTTTGAAATATATGGAAAGTAAGTTTTGAAGAAAACTCAGGCAAATGATTTCATGTTATCTTTTGTCTCTTCCTAAGACACTTTGAGTCATTAGCAGTCCCCTTTCTTTTTTTGTATACCAGAGACAAATTTTGCAGTGTTCACAGACATCTGTACTTTGCTTCTGAAATTACAAACTTATCTGTGCTTTTGAGTAGAAGTTATCCTAGAGATACTTTTTAAAATGGAGAATGCTGACCTAATTGGTGATAATTCTTGATAGTTAAAGTGTACTAAAATACTTATGCCACCTTTTTAAATTTTGTTTTTCATTTAAATCATTCATTTAAAGCATTCATTCAGTCCTGAGAACTTCAGTTGCTAATGGGATTGGAGGCATGCGAAGAGGATTCAAAATAAGTAAAATGTAGCATTTATTTTTTATAGCTCTTTGTATCAATTCTATATTTTGAAAAGGCAAAATGTAAAATCATAAGTTAACCTAGTACTTAAATGGAATAGATCAATAAGTATTAATCTGATACTAAATAAATGCCAAGAGTAAAAGTATGGCCCCAGTTGGGGTTAATCAAGGAATGCTTCCTGAATGATGTGAATTTAGCCTTGTCCCCTGTATCCCTCAACAATCCCACCCCTTAAGATATATTATCATTATAAAGAAGACCTTCCCAAGGTGGAGCAAAAATCACAGTGTAGGGAACTCTAAAAGCAATGAATCAACTTTATTGAAACTCTGGAAACTAATCAGAAGTTTATAGCATCCTAGAAAATGCTAAATCAGTTTAAAAAACAGCAACATTTCTGTAAGTGAGCTTTATGGTGTTTTGACTTACACTGGTCCCATCCCCCACTCCCTTGCTCAGTGGCAGCCTTGAAGACAAAAGTCTGCATTCTAGGTATAGGTTCCTACTATCAGAGGAAGTGGAATGGATCTTATTCTTAAAGAATTGTGCTTGTTTATTTTGACCTGTCTGGTTGGCTCTCTGAAGGACCAGCTCAAAGGTCTTGTCTTTATTTGCATTAATTCAGAACTCTCCCAGCATTGACACAGCTACAAGGTGGGGGGGGGGGGGGGGGGGG